>NC_134836.1:46626179-46927966 GCF_004210375.1 Tachypleus tridentatus
TTTGTGAATCGCTAAGTAATGAAGTCATCGTGTGAATAATTTATTAATAACGATATATATATATATGTGTGTGTGTCTTTGAAACACGAATTACACAATAACTACGAAATGTTTGTGTATTTCATAGTAAACTTATTTTGAGAACAAGAAGGGAATATATCAGACATATGAAAAATATCCTTAGCTGTGGCACAAACTATCTTTTAGATTTTTAGTTACAAAATAATTATCTTTATTTTGAAAAAAACACACAAAACATTACCCAATTTATACGTGACATTTCTCGCATATATGACTCAGTAAGTTGAAGTAATTGATAAATTTTAATAGCAATAATGAATATGCTGTTATTTATCACTACAAGTTGTAACGAAGGAAACATACACATGGCGTATAAATTTCTCCATAGATGAATGTGTAACAATAACTGTATCTAAATTAATAACGTAATTTATTAAATAAATAACATTTATTTTTTTATTAGTCACTTAAAAACTTATACTTTATTAATAAAGAATGAATGTAGGCCTGGCATGGCCATGGGGTTTAGGGGCGCATGTCTCACAGTTTCGGCGTTATAATGTAATATTCAGTTGCACTATTCGTTGTCAGAGTAGCACAACAGTTTAAAGAAATTTAAAAATCTGGATTCTGTTTTTATATAAAACCAGATCTATATGTCTTAAAACTTATTGTTTTGTTCCACTGTTGCTAGTAGATAGAACACGAAAGAAGTAGTGATATTAATTTCAAAGCAATCTGACAATGGTTGAGATACTGGTTGAGGTTTGAAAGCTAAACACGCGCGTCGTAAAAACAAATTGTGTGTGTAAAGATGAAGAAAAATAAAAACATGGTCAGATAACCGAGACCCAGCATGACGAGATAGTTAAGGCACTCTACTTGTAATCTGAGGATTGCGGGTAAGAATCCCCTTCACACCAAATATGCTCCCTCTTTCAGCCGTGGGGGCGTTAGAAAGTAATGATCAATCCCACTATTCGTTGGTAAAAGAGTAGCCATAGAGTTGGCGGCGGGTGGTAATGACTGCCTGCCTTCCCTTTAGTCCGACAATTCTACATTAATGACGGCCTCGTGAAGCTTTACGCGAAATTCCAAACAAACCATTCTTCTCCTTTGCTGTTAAACTTACTTAATATTACGTGACCAGTATTCAGAGTTTAATAATTAAACATTATTTTACTTAAATATAAGTATATGTTAAGCAAACGGTCCAGTCCTTAATGTTAGACTCAGAATAATAACCAATTGAACACGATATCGATAAAGAAACTCCTAGTTTTTTGTTTTTACAAACTCAAGTAAATGCAACGCTTTTCATTAACTGGTGACTTTTACTCCTACAACATTCGATGGAATATGGTACTTACCAACTGAAAAATTTAACAACTTATTTTTATTTTGAAAATGTCAAATTTCTAATTAATGAAATAGTGAGAAAGTAATCAGTTTTGCATATTATACGTAATGATTCTCCTGCGAGTGTCTTCAAGGAGTCTAAAGGCTGTTTAACTGTTATTGCAGAAACGAAATATTCATGCTTTAGAAATTGAAGCTTTATAAAACGATTTAAACTGATTTGATTATTAATTTTTATTATAATTTATATTAAGTAAATAATTTTGTTTCTGTTAATATAAAATGTGCAAATGTATTTTGTTTTACTTATAAGCATATTTATAATCATTACATGTAATATCATAAGATAAATGTTATTTAACTTATGTTTTTTTATTAAGATTCACACATTGTTTTTCTCCAAACGCACATGGAGGACATCTGTTAGTTGATGATGTAAATAAAAAAAAGTACCAACTAATATTTCAAAGTAAAATGCACACGCAGAAAGGTTTACAATGCTTGTACAACACTAGCGACATCTCTTGTCTGTAATGATAAGTGAAAAAAACAAACGAAAAAGGGTTGTTTTGAAATTGTCGGTGGGAGACAACGTGTTTACTAATTTTCGTTGTCTGAAACGTAACCTAGTCATTTCTCATTATGAAAATAGAGCCTAAATCACTTTTCATATACGTACATACACACACGCTGACCTTGATTTTATGAAGGTAGATCGTAAAAGTGATAAATCTGTAAACTAATAATAATTCTCGAAATAATTATGTGACTTGAAGCGAATTATAATCTTAACAATAAGTAAGACATCTTTTTTATGATGAAGACAAAGCTTACCTATTAAAAATCACTAATTTTGACGCTGCTCTCTTAATTATCACACACATCAGTCTCACCCTGTGAAAGTCGTACATTTTAAATCTTTAGTTATTAAGGATGACATGTCAAGGTACATACCGAATTGATTCTGTAATTAAATATAAAGTTAAATTTCTATCAAAAGAAAAAATATATAAAATTTTCAAGAATGATAATCCAAACACATAATTAATTATTTTCAAAATATGTGTGAACCAAAACGTATCTCAATAAAGAAAGATATTATTAATTCCAAACACTTCAAGATAATACGAATAAACCAATGTTTTTAGACTGATATCATTTTACAAACTTTTTCAAATTAGAGTGTGGTAATTTATAATATACATTATGTATCATTACAACTGATTTTATAGAGTGTGGTAATTTATAATATACATTATGTATCATTACAACTGATTTTATAGAGTGTGGTAATTTACAATATACATTATATATCATTACAACTGATTTTATAGAGTGTGGTAATTTATAATATACATTATATATCATTACAACTGATTTTATAGAGTGTGGTAATTTATAATATACATTATATATTATTACAACTGATTTTATAGAGTGTGGTAATTTATAATATACATTATATATCATTACAACTGATTTTATAGAGTGTGGTAATTTATAATATACATTATATATCATTACAACTAATTTTATAGAGCATGGTAATTTATAATATACATTATGTATCATTACAACTGATTTTATAGAATTTTACAAACTTTTATTCTTCCAGCCACTCACATTACTTACTACATACTCTCGCCGGACAACTTAGATAATATAGGTTTTTACGTAACCTCGATTCGCCGCTGATGACATTATTTATGCTATCAGAAAATAAAACAGAATTTATTAATTAAAGTATGTTATTCCGAAACTCTGTTTTGAAGTTTTTACTTTTATTTTTATAACTATTTACCTGCACACGTGGATTCAAGTATTAATAACATATTTTATATCTGCATCTCTAATTCAAATACTATTAACCTGACCGCTTATTTTTAGGTTTCCTCTGTTGGTGTATCAGAGATAAACGTGACAGCTAATAATACCAAAATTCAGAGCTATTCCTTGCAACTGCACAACACGGGTAGTCAATTGTGCAAGTTTATGCTTGAAAAACAATCGAGCTTTCGAAGTAAATGATAACTTTGGCACTTGGATTACTTTAAATGTTTAAACCTTATAGAAATTTAACTAATCTAGCAACTAGATTTTATTTTTATATTATCTTTTCAGTAATACAGGAGGAAAGTAAGGAGGAAAACCTCTACAATATAAATAGGATAAATTGTTCAGGCAAATTACGGAAAACAATTTGAATGAATTTATTATTCAAACAATTATTAAGAGTCACTAGAATAAATTATCCTCTTTTTTCGTTATTCTTAAAGGAAACGAATTGTCACTTGGTCAGAATAAGTGTTCACTATTAATTAAAATTGGAAAAAAACACATCTAGTTATGTATATCCCAAGGAAATAGTTGATCACAGCCTGTGCTTATAATAGAAATTACTGCAATGTTATTTACCAACAAGTATTACCCGTTTGACTTCCAACATTCCTAATGAATGTTCCATAGAAACAATCAACTTTAATTCGTTTTTCTTCCATCAACAGGAGTTACACAAGGTAGTGCTATTAGTTCTGTTGTTGTTTATTGTTGAAAATAATAAGGTTTTTATTTAATTGTAGTTTGTTCCTAACAATCTCCTAAAGATGGAAAATTTTCAGCTCTAAGCTTGACTTTGTTACTGCTGATAGTAACATAAAAACCTCCATTATTTATAAAGATAGTTATGTAACAATTGACGTGTTTTTCTTATCTTTATTAATGTTAGAATTAATATTACTCGTTTCATAAAAACAGTCGACATGGTGACTTACTTGTCCAATGGGTTATCTGTGTTGTGTCTATCACAGGGATAGAGCCTTGAATTTTAACATTGTAAACCTCCATGTTTATTGTTGGACTACCAGGGGTTGGCGTTCGAAATTAATGTGCTTTTATTTCCTCCAGTCTTTTACGTGGTAAAATTTATAAATATTTCTAGTAAAGCTTTTGATGCATTTTTAAAGTATGTGAGTCAAAAACTTAAATAATTTTGAAAAAATTTTTTTAAATTTTGAGTGAATATTCTATTTCTTCTGGAGTCACAATCGATATCATGGTACAGTTGAGAATTGTGATCGGACAAAAATTAAAAATGTTATATTATTGTAGCCTAGTAATATTAAAATAAGATACTCTCTAACCATATCTAGTTACAATAAAACACGTTACACTTTACTGGTTTTACAGAAATATTTATTTTTAAGACGTCACATTTCAATAACGAACATTTTACTCAACATGGAAATTACCAATATGTGTAGCAAAAACTATGCGTATACCATGAAATTCGGGTATATTTGTCGTATATTTATTTTTTTCTACTTTCAGTTAGGTTACTTTACAACGAAATGCTGCTCATATTTTTTACACAATTCGCATCTCTGTGCATACTCATGGTATTAAATATGCGACATTAAGCAAATTGAGTGTAGAAAAAACAAACTTCTAATAATTTAAATGATTAAATTTATAATTTTAATTTTTAATATTATCATCTTGATAATTTTATAAAAATGCCGGAATATATTATAATATTTTTCTAATATTATATCCTATGTTCATAGCTGATTTGTTTTCAAACTATGTTCTTATTTTTATCTCGTATATGTCAAAATAACTAATTTATAAAATATTTATGATAATTTAGTTTTAACTTTTAACTATTATAGTGTAGTCAAATCAGTGTAACGCATGCTTCACTATTTATAAAAAAAATATCGATATTTTAAATTATTGTTACAGTTCGCTTAATCTCAATACTTCCAAATTTTATTAGTTAATTAATTATATATTACTTTGATACAAGAAGTTGTAAATAAAGTCGGTAGGCGGCAGTTCGATAAGCTTATCTTCTCTCAAAACGATAACTTGAGAAATCAAAGAGAAACCGACTATTTATTGAATAAAGGGGAAAAAAGAGGATTAACCTCCTATAACAAAATAAAAATCTATACGACTCTAACACTAGTCGTGTGCTTTTATTAAAATATTAATCTATCATTCGTTTATAAAATGCTCTGAGTTTTAAGAAAAAATAGCCTCCGTTTACATCTGGCTTTACGAAACTAAACTTCGGTCCGAACATAGATAGCTAGCTGCTTAAATCTCTGTTTAACAAGAAACAAACAACCAAACAATTATTTATAAAAGACTCTCCTTGATGGGTTAAGCACAGATAGTCCATTGTGTAGTTTTGTGCTTACCAGCTAAACAAAAGATTTACAGAAGAAATATGTAAACAACGTATGAAACAAATTTCTTTACACAATTGCAAAATAGTTATCATACTCAAACGTTAAGTTTTTATGTTGTACAGAGAAATAGCATTTGTAGGAATGTTGGACAAAAAACAAATCTTTTGACTTGCAGTACGATTACAGTAGAATTAATTTCAAAAGTGACAAAGTAATTTAAAAAGTAATAACTTTCCATTTAAGATGAAAAAAATTAATTTTAATTACATTTATGACTTTTTTGTGGAGCTTAGTAAGTATTCCATTGAAGAGGAAACAGTATTCTTTGATTAAAAATAATAATTTATTTCAAAATATTATCTATCAGATTACTCAAACAGGGTTATTACATTTGAACTGTATAGAAAATAAAAAGAGAAACTGAAAATGTTAGGTGCGTTGCATTTAAGAAATGTAGAAAATTCAAATCAACGAATTACGTGACAACTAGAATTGATAAAAAGTTGCCGTATAGTGGCACGTATCAAAAGTGTATTTTGGCCTTGCTTGTATGTAACAATCCTTTTTGACGCAAATTATTTATACACAAAGTCAAGAAAAATGCGTACAAGTCAGAAATATTTGGATATTTTAAAGCATTTAATGATGTTATAAAACAAATTATTATGGATAAGCTTTGGGTCCCAGGCCATGCTAAAAGAGACTCACTACAAGTCGTACCTTAACCATTGTAAGCAAAGTGCAGCGTTTCGTAAGAAGTGAGAATCCACGAGCACATAGGTCAGTAGCAAAATCATCTTTGTGTCCTAAGCAGCAATATGTAACGTAGTCGAGAAGGATCTGCCTGACATATTCATTAGACAATATTATATTTGAAATAGATTACGAATAAAACAAATTTTCTTATTTTTCAAGGCAAAGACTGTTGTTCGAGGCACTAAGTTCAGTGTCTATGGATATTTGTGTGGTTGAACTGTTAAAACAATTATCAGCATTATTCGTATAACGTACTCAATTTCTGTATTTGTGTTTCGTGTACATTAATCAGTTTTAATGATATTGCTTTTATGTATGATTTACAATAATATTAATAATAGAATTTGCTGTCGAACAAATACATTAACGATACACAATGAAAGTGTGCTAACATTTTGTATATTATGATATCGAATGAGTTTGGTGTAATATATTGGGTAAGATATTGACTTGATGTAAAATATATAAATATTTGTATTTAAGCCTGGATTATTTTTCAAAGTGTCTCAAACATACGTTATATATTATATCAGAGCTATTTCGTAGTTATGTTATTTCATCAATGAAACTTAATGCTGTAACAACTTAATTTTGCAATTTAAATACGAAGTACCACAATCCAGTTAGCCCCCCGCTAGTACTAGCGGAAAGCATAGAAATTTATAACGCTAAAATCAGGGATTTGATTCCCTTAGGTGGGCTCAGCAGATAGCCCGATATGGTTTTGCTATAAGAAAACACACACACAATCCAGTTATGTACAATAAAACTGTTTAGATTAAATGCAATTAAATTATATATATATATATATATTTGAGTAAGTGTATTGTTTGTTTTTGAATTTCGCACAAAGCTACTCGAGGGCTATCTGCGCTAGCCTTCCCTAATTTAGCAGTGTAAGACTAGAGGGAAAGCAGCTAGTCATCACCACCCACCGCCAACTCTTGGGCTACTCTATTACCAACGAATACTGGGATTGACCGTAACTTTATAACGCCCCCACGGCTGAAAGGGCGAGCATGTTTGGCGCGACGGGGATGCGAACCCGCGACCCTCAGATTACGAGTCGCACGCCTTTACACGCTTGGCCATACCGGGCCGCGTAAGTGTAAGGTAATGGACTTGGATTATCATACTTTGAATCAACCTTTTAATATCGATAAAAATTAATTCAGTAGCGTGACTGAAGAATAAGGTTCTTGGCATGATAAGTCAATACATTCAATGAAGCAGTGCCTGGCTGCTAGCAGTAAAGTGAGTATAATCATATATATGAATTAGAAATAAAAATATATATTTATGTTTCACTATAAATCACAAGTTAAGCCTTACGTGGAATACCATATACTGTTTTCTTATCTAAAGAAATTATGTTGACCTTTTGGAAAGACTTCAGTGAATGATTACCACGAGGATTTAAAGGATTTGAGGGTTATCCTACAGGGTTAGCTTAAGATCTGTTAAGTTATTTTCTGACTGTGCTCTATTCTGATAATAATCAGACTAAAAGACACAAGTTTAAGATTTATAAAATACGCGCTAGGTTTCAGTTAGGGCACTTTTGTTGTATAAAATAGTACTTGACTTATGGAATGAGTGCCATCAGAAGTAATGAGTGTCTCACTTTATAAGAGTTTCAGATGAGAGGGTAGGAGGTTAGTTTACAGATGTAGTTTACCCATGAGTGGGCTTGCAAATACATTTTTGAAGGACTAAATACTCTCACTGCCATACGTTAGGTTAATTTATTTTTTCTCTCTTTAAGGAAGATAAATTCTTAGAAAATACACACTTTTCTAAACAGCGTAAACGATCAGAATCGTAATTAATTAGGTACTCCCATGTGTTCTCGCTCACTGTATAAATATACAAGCGATGGCTGTAAAGAACTCAAGTTGACAGTGGAATACGCTAGTTACATGTACGAACCTGTGAAGATATAGGAGTGCAAATCTTCTACACTCTGCAGTTCACGCACAGTGAAATCAATAGCAATCTCATTTAGAATTTTAAAAGCATTTTATCTGGATCATTAGGTATTGAACTTTTAGTTAGATGATCTATCCATTATAAATAAACTTGTAACTCTGTTTTTTTTCGCGCAAAGTTATACGGGGACTACCTGCGATTGCCTTCTATAATTTATCAGTGTAAGACTAGAGGGAGGGCAGCTAGTCATCACCACCCACCCCAACTCTTTTTTACCAATGAATATTGGGATTGACCGTATTTAATGACGCCCTCACGGCTGAATGGGGAAGTATGTTTGGTATGTCGGGGATTCGAACTTGCGACCCTCAGATAACGAGTCCAGTACCTTAACCACCTGGCCATGCTGGGCCTGTAACTCTGAATAATAACAACAATTCAGTTCTAAGTAATTTATGCAATACCGGTAAAAATGGAAAAAGTGTAACATTTATGTCGAATATTAAACCTATTTTAAATCTATTTCATTCTTATATTCCGTATTTTAACTTTCGTTTAGTATGTGTTGGAAATTAATAAACTTAGCAAGTTTTGTATCGTACATTTATCCATGTTTTAATTTACCTTGATAATGATGGTCTCCAGATTTACAATGCTAAAATCAGCGGTTCGATTCCCCGCGGTGGGCTGAGCAAATAGCCCTTTGTGGCTTTGCTATACGAAACACACGCACACACATAACGATGGAATATGTTTGTTCCGAAACATTCAAGTATTACATGTCTAATGCCATCGTTGTACTTTTATTCGTCATTAAACTTCTAATAAATTTATTTTTAGCCAGAACATATTGCCAAATTAAAAAAAAATGTGACCCAAAGATGTAGGAATAATGAATAAAAAATAATGAATTGGAATTCAGATAACAAATACATTAAAAAGTTATAAATCTAATAAGATACAGAAACATAACTCGATACCTAAAAGTTAAAAAATATGAAGTAAGAACACCATACTTTAGAAGAAAAGAACAACTAATACTTGTGTTTCGTGTCATAGATTTGAAATAAAGTAAAAGTTACTTGAGTAGACTTTTCTTCAAAAAATACGATTAAAGCTCGTTTCACTTATAAAGATCAGAATATTATTATGTTTTTAATCAGTTTTGTTTATATTACACATTTAGCAGAATTTGACCTGAGTTTATAGCTAGGAACTTCAGTTTTAATTAATTATAATGCTAAAATACACGTACTTTTTATCTGTAGCTTGATATCTTGTCTTATATTTATTAATGAATATTCTTCCTAGTAAACATGAGTGATGTGTTATGTTAAAAAACTTGAATTTTTTTGCAGTTTTTCTATTATTAATGGTGTAATTTAAGAACAGATGAAAGATATTATTATTAATGACAGAGTAACCACAGTTGTTCTTTAAAAATTAAAAATATTTCAGTTCGAAACTATAATAAAATGAGTTACAATAGAAAGTTACTACCATATGTTATCAGACAAACCAGAGAGAACATACTTATGAAACACATTTTATAATATGTTGATTTAGATAAGGAGAGCTAAAAAATCGATTTTCTTGAATGATGAAAATAGCTTTTATCAAACTAGTTTAATCAATATAGAAAAGAACTGAGTGATAGAAGCATGCTTGATCGATAAGTATATTGCTTGCTGTATATAGTTTTAATGTCTTGGATATAAAGCACTTGCTACAAGTACACTATAAATATCGTATCAGATTACATCATTTACACTGTGCTGTCTCGTAGCAGTTGGTGCAAATCAGAATCAGAAATTGTTAATGACATTTTCTCAAGTAATGCTATAGAAAAATGTGTAGGTTCAATTACGAAAATGGATAACTCAGTACTTAATATGGAAAATAAAATTAATATGTACTGTATCGTAAAGACCTGAAACACACTTATTAATAGACAAAATATGTACTGTATCGTAAAGACCTGAAACACACTTATTAACAGAAAAAATGTATACTGTATTGTAAAGACCTGAAAGACACTTATTAATAGAAAAAATATGTACTGTATCGTAAAGACCTGAAACACACTTATTAATACAAAAAAATATATACTGTATCGTAAAGACCTGAAACACTTATTAATACAAAAAAATGTACTGTATCGTAAAGACCTGAAACACACTTATTAACACAAAAATGTACTGTATTGTAAAGACCTGAAAGACACTTATTAACAGAAAAAAATGTGTACTCAAAAACTTATTTTGATTCTGGTTTTAGTCATTCTTTAATTCACGAAGTAAAACAATAACAACAACAAAAATGAAAACAAGCTGATCAAACCTGATCACATCAACCTGGTTTCCTCACTAAGCATCAGGAATATGGTGATTCTTCTAAATTGAAGGGCCCGGCATAGCCAGTTGGTTAAGACACTCGACTCGTAATCTGAATGTTCGAATCCCTGTCACACCAAACATGCTTGCATTTTCCACCATAGGAGCACTATTATGTGACTGTCAATCCCACTATTCGTTGGTAAAAAAGTAGCCCAAGAGTTGTCTGTGGGTGGTGATGACTAACTGCCTTCCATCTAGTCTTACACTGCAAAATTAGGGATGACTAGCACAGATAGTCCTCGTATAGCTTTGCGCGAAATTCAAAACAAACCAACAAAACAAAGAAAAATTCACTATGAGTAAGTGACAAGTAATCTTAATATAAAAAATATTTGTAAAAAGTATTTAAGGAAAAAAATCGAATATTTAATTGGTTTGTTTAGAATTTGCGCAAAGCTAATCGAGGGCTATCTGCACTAGCCGTCCCTAATTTAGCAGTAAGACTAGAGGGAAGGCAGCTAGTCATCACCACCCATCACCACTCGAGCTACTCTTTTACCAACGCATAGTAAGATTGACCGTCACATTATAACGCCCTCACGGCTAAAAGGCGCAACGGGGATGTGAACCCACGAATCTCGGATGACGAGTCGCACGCCTTAACCCACCTGGCCATACCGGGCCATTATTTAATTAGAAATAACAAGTATAATATATTTAGAGCATTTTCGCACACCTTACTTTTTAAAGTTTTGATAAAAATAATACAAACGTAATTTTACAACATTGCTAAATTGGGAACATAAATACTTGGATTGTATAACGAGCTACTCATGATTAATTGTTTTTAAATTTTAGCTATATCAGTATCACAAATATTAAAACCCCGAAAATATTTGAGCCAAATTAGAATTTTTATTATTTGAAGCAAGACTGCTTCTCTCCACTGAAAACATTACCTGGTATGAAAATAAACAATTATTTTCCAATTGTAGTTTTTTTTTTATGTGAGTGAAACGTTCTGTAGCAAGGAAGTATGTATTAACTTAGTTCGTTGCCAGAGGGTAATTTATAACGTCGTTTTTGAGTTTTCTTGTAAATAGCTTCATCTGAATGGGCAATTACTTTTCATTTTGATAAGAAAACATGTAGTAAGAACTCGTTAATCTTAAGGTCTAAAAGAATACGTGATATTCTGTGTCTATTTTTCACGGTCTATGGGTTTACCTAGTGAAGCAAAAAAATAATAAAAAACTGGGACGATAATGAAACTTATTACCCGAAGCTAGTTCTCCTTCGTTCGTAATGGATGAATAGCATGATGAAATCTAAGATGACGATATAGAAATATCCTGATTTCTGTAATATTATGTCAGTTAAATAGAATCTTAGATAGGCCTTATTGCCACATTTAAATTATAATTACACTTTCTTTTGAGGCTGTAAACATAGCATGAATCTGATAGACGATGTAGTTTCACCAATGTCAGTAAATATATATCATAGTCACATACCTGACACTACATCTGCTTCGTTTCATAGTAAGATATTTTGTATTATATCCATTCTATAGGTTATAACTTATTTACCTGAATATTAGGTAATATGATAAAGTGTAGGGAGTTGATATTATATTAATTCAAACGTTAGCAGAGCACAGATAGCCCATTGTGTAGCTTTGTGCTTAATTCAAAACAACAATTTGAAGGTAGGTTGTGTAAGAATTTTATAACCATTTAATAAATTGTTAATCGTATTAGGGAATATAAGGTAAAAAGTTTATAATAAAACAATAATTTTACAACAACAGAATAAGTGTACATTGTACATAAACATTTTGGAAATGATAAAATGTGAACATTTTATTGGAATTTATATTAAAATTGGAAGCATAAACCAGAGTAGAAAAATATAATTGAATAGGTTATAATAGTAAACATATTAGAGGCAGTTTGAAGGCAGTTGCCCCCCAGTGGCTCAGCGGTATGTCTGAGGACTTCCAGCGTTAAAATTCGGGTTTCGATACCCGTGATGGGCAGAGCACAGATAGCCCATTGTGTAGCTTTGTGCTTAATTCAAAACAACAATTGGAAGGTAGGTTGTGTAAGAATTTTATAACCATTTAATAAATTGTTAATCGTATTAGGGAATATAAGGTAAAAAGTTTATAATAAAACAATAATTTTACAACAACAGAATAAGTGTACATTGTACATAAACATTTTGGAAATGATAAAATGTGAACATTTTATTGGAATTTATATTAAAATTGGAAGCATAAACCAGAGTAGAAAAATATAATTGAATAGGTTATAATAGTAAACATATTAGAGGCAGTTTGAAGGCAGTTGCCCCCCAGTGGCTCAGCGGTATGTCTGAGGACTTCCAGCGTTAAAATTCGGGTTTCGATACCCGTGATGGGCAGAGCACAGATAGCCCATTGTGTAGCTTTGTGCTTAATTCAAAACAACAATTTGAAGGTAGGTTGTGTAAGAATTTTATAACCATTTAATAAATTGTTAATCGTATTAGGGAATATAAGATAAAAAGTTTATAATAAAACAATAATTTTACAACAACAGAATAAGTGTACATTGTACATAAACATTTTGGAAATGATAAAATGTGAACATTTTATTGGAATTTATATTAAAATTGGAAGCATAAACCAGAGTAGAAAAATATAATTGAATAGGTTATAATAGTAAACATATTAGAGGCAGTTTGAAGGCAGTTGCCCCCCAGTGGCTCAGCGGTATGTCTGAGGACTTCCAGCGTTAAAATTCGGGTTTCGATACCCGTGATGGGCAGAGCACAGATAGCCCATTGTGTAGCTTTGTGCTTAATTCAAAACAACAATTGGAAGGTAGGTTGTGTAAGAATTTTATAACCATTTAATAAATTGTTAATCGTATTAGGAATATAAGGTAAAAGTTTATAATAAAACAATAATTTTACAACAACAGAATAAGTGTACATTGTACATAAACATTTTGGAAATGATAAAATGTGAACATTTTATTGGAATTTATATTAAAATTGGAAGCATAAACCAGAGTAGAAAAATATAATTGAATAGGTTATAATAGTAAACATATTAGAGGCAGTTTGAAGGCAGTTGCCCCCCAGTGGCTCAGCGGTATGTCTGAGGACTTCCAGCGTTAAAATTCGGGTTTCGATACCCGTGATGGGCAGAGCACAGATAGCCCATTGTGTAGCTTTGTGCTTAATTCAAAACAACAATTTGAAGGTAGGTTGTGTAAGAATTTTATAACCATTTAATAAATTGTTAATCGTATTAGGGAATATAAGGTAAAAAGTTTATAATAAAACAATAATTTTACAACAACAGAAACATATAAACAAAACAAATTTGGTTAGTTTTCATCATACTCGTGTAAGAAAGGAAAAAGGAAACAAGAACTAAATTCAAGATTGTAACTGAGTTTTCATGATCTACTGAAATAAATAGATATAACATTTAATTAACGTAGTTCCTAGACATCTTTGTAGCTCGATTATTGTGTAAAACTGTGTAAAATCAGTTATTAAAATTATAGAAAAACTTCTTCAAAAACAGAATTTGATTGCATCTCTTTAAATTTCACCACCCACCGCTAACCCATGGGATACTCTTTTACTAATGAAGAGTGGAATTGACCGTAACGTTATAACGCCCACGCAACTGAAAGTGGTGCACAGGTTTGGTGTGACTGGGAATCGAACGCATGACCCTCAGATTACGAGTTGAGTGCCATCTGGCCAAGCTGGTCCGAAGCAAGTAAGAGCTTTTTCCATTTCTACCTGACGTTCGAATAAGAGAACATAAATACCAAATACATGCTGATAAATACCAAATACATGCTGATCTATGTATCCGAAAATTATTGAAAATCAACTACAATTAAATGACACGAAGACGAAAACGAAAATTAGCATATTTATTTAAAATAAATTATTCTTACAAGAATGTATGGAAGATAAACGACGTCAGCTTCTGTAGAAAGTTTATGGTATATAGCGACCATGCTTATAAAGCACGATCTGTAGTTATATTATTTCTGTGGTATCTCATTGCATTAAACGTGATACTATTTTCTATTAAACGTGTTTTACTGGTAATATACTTGTTGTCTTGCATACCTCATCCAAATAAATT
This sequence comes from Tachypleus tridentatus, assembly GCF_004210375.1. NCBI lineage: Eukaryota > Metazoa > Arthropoda > Merostomata > Xiphosura > Limulidae > Tachypleus > Tachypleus tridentatus. Next base: position 46,640,933 of record NC_134836.1, read on the forward strand.
ACAAAAATAATATCTTGACATGTTGAAGGAGAAATGTCAATATGTCAGTATTGACTCCGAATAAGATAAGCACTCAAACGCTTAAATAGCATGTTTTTTTTTAGCTTCGTAAATCATGATATGATTCTTCGGACATATTTCATTATAGGAGAAGAGTCGGACATTGAACCTGACATCATTATTCTTCGTCTTTTCTTAATGATATACCTCAGTTGGTATATCAATGATGTAGAGAGAAGGGATTTCCATTTTTATGTCGTTGACGAGTAGTCACTATCTCAAGCAGATGATAAGCGATGTTCTTCAAGTAGCCGACACTTAAGTGTTCATTTCAAGCCGCAAATATCTCTCTTTTTTTTTAATAGAATAAGCTATATCGTTTCACCTGAAACGTTTTCGATCTCTACTCTGTAAGATGAATGAGTGTAAGTCAGTAAATGTGACTTTATAGAAAAGTCAAAATGGAAACTTTAAAAAAGAATTCTGTCTTCCGATACGTTATAATATTGAAGAAAAGATTGCACTGTTTTAAAAACCAGAACGTTGTTTCTATGGTACAATAAGTAGGGTATGCAAGCAAGGACTTTCATGATAATAAATGAATGACATGAATCACTTACGCGTTTATAAACACTTTACGTGTGTTCATTTAGAATGTGTTTAACAGTTTTATAAAAAACAAGCTGCACAAGAAATTCTTCCAAACTATACATGTTTGTTTGTTTGTTTTTCCCATAGATTTAATTCTACCTATTGGGCACTTTGTAAAGCATATTGCGAATTCTTCAGTTTCTATTGGTCCAGCATGGTCTGTTGGTTAGGGCGCTCGATCCGTAACCTGAGAGTCGCGGGTTACAATCCCCGTCACACCAAACATGCTCGCCCTTTCAGCTATGGGTGGGGGGAGGCGTTATAGTATTACTATATACTACTATATCTAACATCGTATATGATTTACAATGTTTATAATGAAATGGTAAAATTATCACTTAAAGAATAATTGTTTCCGTGTAGTAAACAAGCACATTTTTGTTATCAAATGTGTCTTCCTTTAAAAAATGTTCCCCCTAGCACAGCAGTAAGTCTACGGATTTGCAACGCCAAAATCAGAGATTCGAATCCCCTCGGTGGACTCAGCAGATAGCCCGATGTGGCTTTGCTATAAGAAGAAACAAACATACTCTTTAAAAATATTTGTGTACTTACTTTAAATAGGCCCGGCATGGACAGGAGGTTAAGGTGCTCGACTCGTAATCTGAGGGTCGCGGGTTCGAATCCCCGTCTCACCAAACATGCTCACCCTTTCAGCCGTGAGGACGTTATAAAGTAACGCCAATCCCACTATTCGTTGGTGAAAGAGTAGCCCAAGAGTTCGCGGTGTGTAGTGACGACTAGCTGCCTTCCCTCTAGTCTTACACTGCTAAATTAGGAATTGCTAGTGCAGATATCTCGCGTGCACCTTTTCGCGAAATTAAAAAACAAACAAACAATAATGAATTGGATGTTTTAGTTGTTTTCATTATTTTAGTATTAATGATATTAACTTTATACTTAAGAATATTATCTGCGTCAGTATCTTATTATACAACTTCACGACTAGTGAGATATTACTGAAATTATGGTTGAAAATACGATTAATATTGAGGTTATTCGATGAATAGTTGTCATTTTAGATTAGTTTTAATAAATACTGAGTTATAGCACTCATACTACTTTTTCATTAGTTGATTTATAAGTTACTTCCCTCAGTTCGGATGCATTAATAGGACTATTGCTGAATAGAAATTATAAGTAATTCCTATTAACCATTTCATGTGGTTTTGAATTTCGCGCAAAGCTACTCGAGGGTTATCTGCGCTAACCGTCCCTAATTTAGCAGTGTAGGACTAGAGGGAAGGCAGTTAGTCATCACCACCCACCGCCAACCATTGGGCTACTATTTTACCAACGAATAGTGGGATTGACTGTCAGATTATAATGCCCCACTGCTGAAAGGACAAGCGTGGTTTGTGTGACGGGGATTCAAACCCGCGACCGTCGGATTACGAGTCGAGTGTCTTAACCACCTGGCCATGCCGGGCCTTAAATCATCTTTTATTGAGAAATAAAGAAATCAAACAAGCTTAAAATAGATTTCTAGTGATATATAACGAAAACAAAAATTACATTTGTTTGCCCACTTTCGTGTAAAATATCTAATTTGGTGTTCAACGGAAAACATTCATTGAACTCTATTCAACTGGAAAAGTATTCATATGATCAAGAAATCACATTGAGAACCATATTCCAGAATAAACTATTCATTGACAATTGAAATCTTTTGTTAAACTACGACTTTAATTGGAAATATTTTACATCTATGTTAAAAATAAAATTCCAAATTGCAAAATTTTTATTTCGAACGTAAATGTAAACGTCCGTAAATGAAATGTCTATTTACGCCGTGTTAATTTCGTTGAAATATTAGGTGATAAATTTAGACTCTGCTTTCTAATGAATGTTGATAGCATGGTGATGTTCGAAAGCATTATTTTCGTATCAAATTTCCGTAGCAATCATTATTTGTTCTTTAATGTGAATGGTCCGTGTGTTCACCAGGACTTTACACTGGCGGATTTAGGGGAAGGGAGTGACTAGGGTGGCTAACTATCCCTTTTTATATTGCTTAAACATTTTGCAAATGTGTTGTTTAGTAACACATCTTTTAAAATGTGGCATAAATTCTTTTAAACAGTATATAACGGGAGCAGTTGTCACCCTAGCCGCCAGTGCTTTACATAAGTGATAAGTTAAATGATTGCAGAAATTACCTGACGCCCGAATGGTCAAGTGGTTCGCGGGTCCGAATCTCTGTCACATTAAACATGCTTGCCCTTTCAGCCGTGGGGAAGTTATAAGCACGGTAAATCTCATTATTCGTTGGTAAAAGAGTAGCTCATGAATTGGCGGTGGGTGGTGATGACTGGCTGTCTCCCTCTAGTCTTACACTGCAACAGATAGCCCTCGTATATTGTTGCGCGAAATTCAAACCAAACTAAACCAGAAATTACATGTTTATGTGACTCGTGACTGGCATATTGTTGAACATCAACGACTGTTACACGGAGGAACCTCTACCCAAACATTAAATGTTCACCTATTTACTATGCTACGTTTACAAGTAAAGCATTTATGTAATAAATAGACCAATTGTCATGAAATCTTAAAAGATAGTAATAAACGTTATTTTTTGATATGTTCAGAAAATTTACTTTGATCCTATAAAAGAATTACTGAAAGATAAAACCGTTTCAGTGTATTTTTGTTACTCTATATAATATATTTAATCAATTCAACACTTTTAAAATCGGTAGGCCTGACTCTTCTATCATAGCACGTGTTCACGAGATTTTTTACTTGTTTCTTTACCGACAGTTCCACGCATTGTTATAAGCACTGACGTAGGAAAAAAGTGTTAATTCTACATCCTAAGAGCATGTAGTGTCAATATAATTTTAATAATGCAGTTTCCTAACTTTTTATATCTTATATATGTAATAATAAAGGGGTAACGTTTCAACTCACGTGTACCTATGGAGACATATATAGTTTATGTAGTTCACTAATAGCTAAATAATTAGCTAATTACCACTTAACTAATTCATTCTTTTAAACCTACGTGTTCTCCTAGCATCATAACTTTCTTATGATATGTTTTTCCCAACTGTCGTCAAATGTTCCCTTGAGATATAATTATTATTATAAAATTACTTAGTTTGTTATACTGCTGAGAAGAACTTTTATGAAATATTATTACCCTATAAAACAGTGGTTCCCAATCAGGGGTGCTAGCACCCCTTGTGGGTTCGAGATAACATTTGTTTTGACCACCTTCACCTTTATTCTTAAATAAATAACTACTGTGAGGAGTGCGAGAACATATTAAAATTTTTTAAGGGTGCGAGGCATAAAAAAGGTGGGGAACCACTGCTTTAAAAGCTGAAATGTCTTCCTAATTCACTAACTTTAACTAGCTGCTTAGCTTTTAAAGCAAAGTTGCTTAAACCGTAATTTTAAAAATTACTTACCTTAGCGTCCCCCCGCTAGTACAGCGCTAAGTCTCCGGATTTACAACGATAAAATCAGGGGTTCGATTCCTCTCGGTGAGCTAAGCAGATAGCCCAATGTGGCTTTGCTGTAAGAAAAACACACACACACACACACCTTACTCTTAGATCGAATGCCCCTTTTGAAATAAAGTATAGATGTGTTTGTGTTTTTAGCATCGAAATTAACTTAGTTTCAATTAAACAGAACGAATCTTACTCTATAGTAATGTATTATTTTCATATCCAGCAAATTAATCAAATGCCAGTTCACTAAGGTTATGCACGTTTGCTCGGTTTCATAAGTTTCGTTCTGGATTGCGAAAATATTTATCTTTGAAGAACTTAAAGTAAACTTTTGAAAACAGGTCATTAAAACCCGTTACTGTATACTTAAAGAGTATCAAGGCTACTGTTAATGGATGTTTGATGTAAATAGATGTTGTTAAAAGGGCTTCTCTTTGCGTACGGGATTAAAAGAGAATATAAGTATTAAAACTTAACCAGCAAGTAAACCGTGTTCTCACTTTCACGTATATCACGCGAAATACAAAACTATTCCTTTATAGGTTTGTTATTGTTGCTAACTTTGCTTCTAGTGTTTTAAACACGCTCTGAAACATACGCGATTATCCAGAACCAAGTGGCTGTGAGTACTTTTTTAGATCTAAAATTAAGAACAACTCATTACCAATCAGTAAGTTGTCATTTCTTCAAAATAACTTCATTAACTATTTACAAATCTCACTATATCATTTGTTTATGTAGATATATTCGTCAAAAGTTGATAGATCTAATACGATCAGTATTTATATTTTCTGTTACGTGACCTGTCGATTGCGTATTGTCATTTTACTGAAGCACTTTTTGAAGTTTTTTTAATTTACAGTGAGATGTCTTTTATCCGTATTATAGTAATTTAATGCATTTTATTGTATGTTGTCTCTTTAATGAATCACAGAGTACTGTAAGCTACTCAAGGGCTATCTGCGCTTGCTGTTCCTAATTTAGCAGTGTAAGACTAGAGGGAAAGCAGTTGGTCATCACCATCCACCGCCAGTTCTTGGGCTAATTTTTACCAACGAATAATGGGATTGAACATCACATTCTAATGTCCCCACGGCTGAAAGGGCGAGCATGTTTGGTGCGACGGGGATTCGAACCCGCGACCCTCAGATTACGAGTCGAATGCCTTAACCCACCTGGCCATGCCGAGCCTTACTGTTAGAATGTTTTAACTTCATTAAGCATTCCCGTGAATTAAAATGCAATGAATGTGAAATTAATTGATACCAATATATTTTTATTATTACGATTTCTGACGCTTCACTTTACATCAGAGGGCGTTTTGTAGGGATGTCAGGGAAGGTTATTCTAAGAGTTGACGCTGTGTGCTGTTGACTAGCTAACTGTTGAAATAAGGCAATCATAATACTTGGTAAACATCGTATTGTTTAGAAACTTTTTTGTTCATAAACGAATAAGTCACAATTCGTTTAAACGTTTTACATTTCTGGGTTCGGTTTCTGAATTTCGCACAAAGCTACACGAAGGCTATCTGCGCTAGCCATCTCTAATTTAGCAGTGTAAGACTAGAGGGAAGGCAGCTAGTTACCACCACCCGCTATCAACTCTTGAGCTACTCTGTTACCAACGAATAGTGGGACTGACCGTCACATTATAACGCGCCCACTGTTGAAAGGGCAAGCATGTTTAGTGTGACGGGGACTGTAACCTGCGATTCTCAGGTTACTAGTCGAGTGCTATAACCGACTGGCCATGCCAGGCCTACACTTCTGGAAGGAAAATAAATAAACGACAATAAACATTTATGTTATATATAAAATTAACTAACTCTAATAATAATGTGTTAAAGTTAATAAATGAAATATTTATCATAACTGGAGTTATAAACTAATATTCAAATAGCTGTTATTATGGTGAGGAATTGCTAATATGTACATGAGAATTGTTAACGACTTTAAATTATAAGACTGTATTTCAAGTTTAGTAACAAATAAAAAGATATATTTGTTTCATATTCGGCGCTTGTTTGTTTTGAATATCGCGCAAAGTTTCTCGAGGACTATCTGAGAGAACCGTCCCTAATTAAGCAGCTTAAGACTAGTGGGAAGGCAGTTAGTCATCACTCTCCACCGCCAACTCTGAGGCTACGCTACTCTCTTACCAACGAATATGAGTCAAGTGCCTTAATTACCTGGTCATGCCGGCCCAGTTGTTATTCAGTGCTAATACCTGACTTAAAAACTCAGAATATTTGACATTATGATATAGGAACGAGGTTAAATATTGTGATTAACGTGCTTGAGTGTGCATCCTTACAGCAAAGCCATTTCGGGCTACTTGTTGTGCCCAGCAGGAGAAATCCAACCCCTGATTTTAGCGATGCACGTCCAAAGACTTATTGCTCTCTCACCGGAGAACAACGTGCTTGATTATGAAGTGAAACTTCATGGTTTGTAGCCTACTGCTGCAACAGAAACAATTTGCTGCTGTGTTTGCGTTATAAGAGTAACACTTAAACCCCTAGTATTCCGTTAGAGCAGTAAAAAAGTTGACTTGCTGCATTTTCTATCAAAACTATTGAAAATTAAGGAAGGCCATCTTGACTATCCAAAAAATATTCTGATTTAAAACGTATATTGAAATAAGTGAAAATTGATAGATTGTTTAGGCAGAGTATTCACGATGAAACTTTGTAGAATGGACGACAACAGGCAGTTGCCGTCCATTTTACAAAGTTTCATCGAGTGAAAACTGGTTTGTTTGTTTATTCTTAAGTGCAAAGTTTCACAATCGTTTGCACTTTGACAATCAGGGAATTAGAAACCTTTTTATAGAGTTATAAGTTTCACGTTATATTTCTGAGCCACAAAGAGACAAAAGCATAATTTAATTTTGTATTTTAATTGATCAAAAATTAAATTTCAACAATTATCCTGAGTTGTGCTGATAATTTTAATCATGGACCTAACTATTTTCATCATTGAACTTAAATATATAATTAGAGACTTTTTTTTTGCTATTTCCAAATTTCATTCAATTTATTTTTACTGTTTTTCCCAAGACATAACTATTTTATGGTTCGTCCAGGCAAAAACCTACATTCAAAAACCGACAATTATAATAAATTTTTCGTAAATTGTAAGTTTCTGCATGCTATAATTGTAAAATTATAATCTACGAACGTTGTGTTGCATACTGTCAAATATGTATTTTATTACATTAATATCTGATATTATTAAAGTAAATAATGTACATATTAATGATTAATCACTATAGATAAAGAATAAATATGTTTTAAATATCATTGATTTATTTTTTTTACTAAATAAAACAACAGTAAACATGCAATTGCGGCCTCAGTTGTAATTGCTATATAACAATTACGGATAGTGAGTTTCTAACTGGTGAATTAACCATGTGTTCTGCTTTAAGAACGAATCTTTGTATCACTCATATAAAGAACAGTGAATTGTTACCATTTAAAGTTTTTATTAAACTAAAACTTGTCCTGTTCTGAACAGATTTATTAAGTAAACGTTATTGCTTGAAATTTCAAACTTTTGAATTAGTTTGTTAATTTCTTCCAACTTCATTTGAATAGAAGTTTACATTTATTATGCAGAGGTAGCTTCAAAGGAAAACCCCAAGATAACAAAGTCAAATGGAATAAAACATCAATACTCGTTTCGCTGGTAAAGTGACCTAATTTGTTTATTGTATGTTTGTTTTATCTGGCATATTCGCGGAAAACTATATGAGAGCTACCTGCGCTAGTTGCTCCTAATTCTGAACGGATAGTCAACACTCTCAGAGAATAGTGGAATTCGATCATCACTCAACAAACACATAAACACATAAAGTCCTAGTTGACTCGTGAAATGGATACCAATACGTTATTTTGGTTACAAAGTTAGTACATAGGATCACACACAAAAGTAGCAATGGTTTTTAAAACAGACCCAAAGCTCGAGCGCTTTCGAATAATTCACTATTCTTCTTCAGGAGAGTAAATTACTTTATTCTATCTGGGTTTGTCATTAAAATATTCTTCTAAGGGTTTTCTACAGGGTAGCCCGTAAGTCCCTACCCATCCATATGTATCATGTTATATTCAATTATGCTTGAATTATAATTGTTTTCTTTTTTCTTAGAGAAATATGGCCGATTTAAGCTCATTTGTCTCACAGAACATGGCGTCGCATAATATTATGCAGCGAGAATGAGGGACAGCACACAGATATACTAGATATATGAGATATATGGATGGGTAAGGACTTACGGGCCACCCTGTATTTCTCATTAATACAAATTAGTAGTCTTAGATGAATAGTCTTCATATCATTTAATAATTACTTTTTATCCTTCACTATTCTTATGGCTTGCGAAGATTCTTAGCCTTTTTTCTTAATATTGATTTATAAATAAAGTTTAGCAAGATCGAAAAGAAAATCGTATGTAGATGAACAGTGCTTATCGCGTACACGGCCAGGTGGTTAGTACACTCAACTCGTAATACGCGAGTTGCTGGTTCGAATTCTCTTCTCACAAACATTCTTGTTCTTCCAGACTTAGAAACATTATAAACGTGACTGTTAATTCCAGTATTCGTTGATAAAAGAGTAGTCCAAGTTGTACTTAGTGGGTGGTAACAACGAGCTAGTTTTCACTTTTAAATTATGGACTGCTAACATAGATAGTGCTCGTGTAGCTTTGCACGAAATTCAACACAAAAACACATCTTAGAATCCACAGTTAGCAAAAATTGGTTTCTTTAATGATGTATAAAGATATCTAGATTGTTTTTAGTTAAATATATTTACGTATCAACAGACTAATATAATATACAAGCAAAAAAAATGTACATTAATCGTTGATTACCGTTTGTTTGTTTTTTAATTTCGCGCAAAGTTACAAGAGGGCTATCTGTGCTAGTCGTCCCTAATTTAGCAATGTAAGACTAGAGGGAAGGCAGCTAGACATCCCCAACCACCACCAATTCTTGGGCTACTCTTTTACCAACGAATAGTGGGATTGACCATAACATTATAACGTTGAAAGTGTGAGCATGTTTGGTGCGACATGGATTCGAACCCGCAACTTTCAAATTGCAAGTTGAGTGCCTTAACCACCTGGCCATGTCGGGCCTAATTACTCTTTGTAAGAAAAAAATTGCACAGTGGTAATACATTAGTCTTGTCGCAAATATGAACCATATCGCAATGAAGAACATTTTAAACACTAATACATTTGATTCGATACCAGACTGTCAGTAAACTAAGACTTATAGCAGGAGAAACGTTCACAACAGAAACAGACCTTTCTTCAGAAAACATTCGTAATGTGAGATTGTTGAACTATGTGTAGCTAAAGAACACAGCATTTCGGGAAAACCAAACACTAACAGTTTTTCACATAAATATAAAACGTTGTAGAAAATAACGTCTAAAACAGCAATAACGATCTGAAACCACAATCAAACCTTACGTACTATATAACTGTGTAAATATAAGATTATTAGACAAAGTTTGCAGTTTAAGTTAGTTTTATTCCTCTATTAAAATTTAATGATTCAATTGTTCAATTCATTTTTCAGTAATACCACCAGGTTTTATGACTTTTTTATACTGATGACTATTTTGTTAACGCTTTTTCCTAGGTGCCGTTAAAGACAAGTTTAATGACTAATATACTGTAAATGTCATATCATAATATCGTCTTGAACGTGAAGTGGGAGCTTCCTCGACAGTTGTATGAATTACCTTCATTCTAAATCCTATTTACTGGATCATTCTACAGGATTTCTTTTCTTTTCTGAAAACAACATACGCAGCTAAGTGAACATTCCTACTCAAATGAAAGTATTTCTCAATCAGATCTACAATAAAGAAAAGTAGGGCTTATTAGATGATTCAAGAACCTACAGATACCCCATGATTAGAATGTTGATTGTAGTTTACTCACTTACTTTATTTTACAAATATATGTGCTCACGTTTGAAAATGTCATCTATAAGAAACAGTAAATTCTATTGGAGTATTAAAGTACTCGAACAGTGACTTTCGTGAAACATGATGTCAGTTACAGTATTCTATGGCTTCTTGCAAATGCATACACCCAAATGCAAGAATTCAAGAAACCTATTTTTCATGCGTATAATAAGCAAAGACAACATCAGTAAATTAAACTTTTGTAGTTAATTATACAATTAACCCTCTATAGTTTGTTTCCATACGTCCAAATGTTCGTCAGAATACTTATAAAGCTAAAACTCGGTTTCGATACCTGTGGTGAACACAGCACAGATATAAATTGTGCATCTTTATGCTTAATAAGAAATAAATTGTCTTCTTATGTCTTCCAATGGCCTGACATGGCCAAGCGCGTAAGGCGTGCGACTCATAATCCGAGGGTCGCGGGTTCGTGCCCGAGTCGCCCTAAACATGCTCGCCCTCCCAGCCGTGGGGGCGTATAATGTGACGGTCAATCTCACTATTTGTTGGTAAAAGAGTAGCCCAAGAGTTGGCGGTGGGTGGTGATGACTAGTTGCCTTCTCTCTAGTCTTACACTGCTAAATTAGGGACGGCTAGCATAGATAGCCCTAGTAGCTTTGTGCGAAATTCCAAAACAAACAATGTCTTCCAATAATATTAAATAAAATTATGTTGTTTTTAATAAAACTATCATTTTTATATTTTATTTATTTTTAATAAATCGAATAAGTTGATAAGTAAAATGCAAATATTTGCGTTCTGGCAATCAACCTTGACATACTTATCCCACAAAAATATGCATATTTTATGTAATTTTCTGTTGATATTCTTTGTTTTTTAAATTTTGCACAAAGCTACACGAGGGCTATCTGCGCTAGCCGTCCCTAATTTAGCACTGTAAGACTAGAGGGAAGGTAGCTAGTCATCACCACCCACCGTCAACTCTTGGGCTACTCTTTTACCAATGAATAGTGGGATTGATCGTAACATTATAACGCTCCCACGGCTGAAAGAATGAGCATGTTTGATGTGACGGCGATTCGAACCTGCGACCCTCGGATTACGAGTCGAGTGTTTTATCCACTTGGCCATGCCGGGGCCTGTTGATATAGTTGTGTATTTGTATCACGTACCTAACTTGAACAGTAGTATTTTGACTTTACCAAAGCTATCATATTTATTCCAAATGAGAATTGTTACAATCACCACCCAATCCATCACGCCTTTTAGGGAAATATCAATGGAAGTGCACCCCGCCAGTTCAGTAGTAGGTCTACGGATTTGGAACGCTAAAATCAGGGGCTCGATTTCTCTTGGTGGGCTCAGCAGATAGTCTGATGTGACTTTGCTATAAGAAACACACATACAATCAACGGAAGGTATCATTTAGGGATAAAAGGTTTTGCAATGAGCTAAACATTGGAAAACAATTTATTTTATGGAAATATATTTATACACATACTAAAAAATTCTGTCACGTATTTTAGATTTAAAAATATCATGGTATGAAAGGCTTTTTAGCGTAGGTAATATTAATTAGTCATTTTGTTAGTTAATATTTCATGATTGTTTAGTTTTTTACAATAAGAAAGTTTAAAGCAGATGATTATTGAAAGTTGTGTTTATAATTCATTGATGTTGAGGATATCGAAATTTATTGATGTGAAGGATATGTAGCAGACGGCTAAGTGATAAATATATATATATAGTGTGAGATAAGCGGGAAATAGCAGAGGAGAAAGTGAGGTCACCAGAAGTAAAAGTTCGATCAAGGAATGTTAAACGTAAAGTTAACCGCTATTGGAGTAAAAAAGCTTAACGATTAATATGTTAGAGGAAAACTAACAGTTTCAAAAGAGATATGAAGTATAATTTATTCCTTCAAAGCGAGTTCTGTAGTAACTGAACAAGCTGGAGTGCACTTTGACAAAAGGAACAAACGATATTGTTCTGAAATACGAGAACCAGACAGTTACTGAAAGTTATATCTGTAAGTGAATTATACGTAAAATACGATAGAAATAAAGAAAAGTAGTTGAGTTTGCTAACTGAAATTCTAAAGGAGTTTAATATACTTAGTATGAAGAATTTGTTGCACATACGTTTAACTAGTTCAAATATACATATATTGTTTTGTAAACAAGTGGAGGGCTAGTTGTTTATTTTTCAATTTATCCTCAACAACTTACAGACACCTGTTGTAAAAGAGCCCCTTGCCCAACACCCATGTTATTCAACCTACTTACTAAATACATCTACTATGTATAATATTAAGAACAATATGCCCATTATTATGAAATTCAAGTGACTACCGTAGTCCTCTTTCAGGATCTCTTATCATAGCCCTTATAATTCGATAACGATATTAGCATATTTTACCTGAATGTTGCCTTATGTGTGCATGAGTGCCGATGGTTCCGATATAAGGGCACCACAAGTTAAAACATGGGTGAGTTCAACTCGCATCGACGCGCAAACCTAGAACCTTCTGATCCACACACACACGTTCTAAACACTAGGCTACTATTGGCCTTCTTACGAGTCATAGACATTTATTTTATTTATTTTTTAATATAGAAAATCGATATTGAAAATGTTATTATTATGGCCACTGTGTTTTGTTTGTTTGTTTTTGAATTTCCATCAAATTTAAACAAGGGCTATCTGCGCTAGCCGTCCCTAATTTTGCAGTGTAAAAGTAGAGGGAAGGCAGCTATTCATCACCACCCACCGCCAACCATTGGGCTACTCTTTTACCATCGAATAGTAGGATTAACCGTCACATTATAACGCCCTCACGGCTGAAAAGGCGAGCATGTTTGGTGCAATGGGGATTTGAACCCGCGACCCTCGGATTACGAGTCGCACGCCTTAACCAACCTGGCCATGCCGGACTACAAAATAAAATTAATTGCATTGTTCGGAGATTAGTATTTGATTTTTTGACAGAGTACGTGTCAAACATCCTAACCAGCTGGCTATGCCGGGCCTGGTCTCTTTAAAATGAGTAACAGTAAACAGAGTTCTAAATCACTATGTTATTTATATGATTAACTTTTGAGAGAGAATATTAATGCGTTTGCGTGATATCTCTTAAGTTATTTCTGCTTTTGCCAAACCATTTATATAAGGCAATCTATATATATTTTTTAAAATTGTTAGAGGCACGGTGGGCTATACTACATTTATAATTTATGGGGGTCAAGACGTAAACTTTTGTAAATATAACGAAATTCCTCAAGTGGACAAATCTTTACTGGCATCAATAACACCAGAAAAATGAATTGTTATGATATTAATGGGAGTTATGTTTTTAACTTGAATTATTTCGTACAAGCAACTTCGCTTATTGCGTCTTGCAATGTGGATACATGTCAAGTTTCTTTAGTGTTCATAAAAGTGCTTGTGTTGCTGGTTTTGAAAGACAATTAGCAACACCTGTACAAATCATTTTCGTAAAATGAATACTACAATATTTTTCATCAGAGCTATTTTTAATATAAAAGCACTTTTCAAATCTAATATCTAATATATTCATGATATATCGCAGATAGCCCTTGTGTAGCTTTGCGCGAAATTCAAAAAAGAAATTCATGATATTCAACACACCAATTTTTCATTTTGTTTAATGTGTGTGTGTGTTTTTTATAGCAAAGCCACATCGAGGGGAATCGAACTGCTAATTTTAGTTTTGTAAGACCGTAAACTTACCGCTGTACTAGAAGTAATGTACCCATTTGTTTATATCCATTAGTAATTTCGAACGTGACTGCACTAGCAGGGGGCTTTTGTTTACTACGTAAATATACCCTAAACTGAGGCATGACATTATTATTTTTTTTGTTAGGTGTTGTGAATTGGATTAATTATCGAAATTTTTTTATCTCGATTTGGAAGTTTTTATTATTAAATAGGCATACTATATATTGATAAAATAGTAATTTATTTTTATATTTTCTTAACTAATTTAATAAAAACGTAAAGCTAGAGGTATAATAACTGAAATCAAAAATAATTTTATCATAAAGGAATTGTTTAAAAATTACAATGTTCACAAATAAGGTAATTTAATCAATATAATTTGATTTGAAATAATTTAAATTCTTAATATCAAAATTTTATTTGAACAAAAAATTCGATGTTCTCAAATATAAGTATATTGTACGTTTTACGATTAATCAAAATGCGTTCAGTTATAAATAGGTAATGTGCTACAATTTAAATTAAATACAATTAATGATTTAATTTAAATCTGAAAAGAAAAGATTTTGATGCATTGAAATAACAAGTTATTGCCTTATATGAGTCTTTTTATTTTTCACGTGAGAAGAAAACTGAAAACGTTGTTATTATATTGTTTCTCAGTATCAAAGAATAATTTTGGTAACAATTAGAAGCGAAGTATCGAAAAATTCCTCTTTTAGAAAATTACTATTGTGAATTTCGTTAAGTGCCTTTTCCAGTAAACGAAACAAGTTTTACCCAGGGCATCACGACAAAACTGAGAGAGAAAACTGAATAACTTGCAGAATAATTGTTTCAGATTCAAACTAGAAATTTTAGGAAATAAAGAAATAATCAATTAATATTTTAGTCTTCATGAAGGTTATTTAAGAAATATCTCCCGTGGAACAAGAGTCAACTTATGGACTTACAACACTAACATATAAGTAAATGAATTAATTAACATAAAAAAACACTATCCATTCTAATTAAAGATAGGAAGTAACTTAGAAAATGATAAAATGTGAAACATACCCATACTTAAGAACATATTAATGAAATTAACATATGTTATCATCTTGATTATTTCTATAATAAAATAGTACATGCTAAATGTGTTTTCATTCATACAGTTACAAATTATTATTCTGATGTTTACGGCATACATAGTTTATATTTTTGGAAGAAAAATTATTCTTAAATAACGTATGAGATGTGAGAATAAAATATATAATTCGTTGCTCTTTGCATTATTATTTTTGCTTTAAAATATATGTTGATGAGTCATTTTTATAAAACAACTCATTAACGTGTAACTAAAAGTATCACAAATCTAAAGATAAACAAGACAAAAACAGTAGACATTCTTATGGAAAGAACGTTTTTTGTGAAATGATATCTAATGGCTAAAGAAAACAAAGAGTTCAAGGGTATATTGTGTATCTCTTACTGATTTAACACCTGATTATGGGAACACTAACAAGTTAATGGGAAGTAGAAACAAATGAAAACAAAAACACGTGGATATGAATTAAGCATGAGTTCGAATACACTTACTTTATATTTTACATAAATATATGAGAAACTGTTTCAATTTTTGCATAAAGCTTTCCATAAAGCTTTCCATAAAATCACTAACACCTTGAGCTTCTTTTGCACTTTGTCCATATAAGTATAGAAAAATCCCAAAACACTTGCTTTGAGTGCGTAAGTTCTTATTGGCAATTTCCCTGAAAACATTGGTGAACATCATTCAAAGTCTGTTTATTTCATCCAAGTGCTTTCAGCCTTATCTAACACCAATAGCGCGGTTCGCTACGTTTTCAATTTAAATTTGCAGTAAAACTTTTTGTAGCTAGGGGTACATTTATATGTAAAATTCAGTTTCTTAAAGATAGTAAAAAATTGTTCTTTTTAGTAGCTAAATCACTCATATATATCTCATAACTACAAATAATTATGTTTTTCTTTTATAATTGTGAAATACAGTTTATTATAATCTTTATTGTTCAAATCTTGAGAAAATAAAATAGTTTCTAGTCCAATATTTATATCACTTTAGAGTAAAGAAATGTCTTCTTTCAGTTATTCAGTGACATCAATAGATTTGAATTTTTTGAGTGATTTATGTAAACCCAGGGCGTTTTATTAATAAGAATAACAAGATATCAGCAAGTTTCTTCTTTTGTGTGTGATTACAACTTTAAAGGATATAATGATATCTCTTCTGTCTACAGAAAGATTATTTTTTGCTGAAGTCTTTATTGTATGAAAAAATAATTTTCTTTATATTTAATAAATAGCTTAATTTTCTGTTCTTTAGGTTTCCTGTAATATCCTAATTTATAAACAACCTTAAATCACTTCACGAATGCTCCCTAGTGGCACAGCGGCGTGTCTGCTGACTCACAACACTAGAAATCGGGTTTCACAACACGAGGTGGGCAGAGGACTGCGTATTGCGTAACTTTATAATTAATTCTAAACAAACAAACGTAACGAATTTTTATATTATTACCTATCATTTTGCTGTAAGCTGTATTTATTGTATGATTAGAAAGTAGTTATGTTTATGTTAGCATATATCAGACCTTTTTAAATATTAGGAAAGACTGACTGAGGTTTATCGTAATTGACCGAGTTGGGTTAATGAGGTGACCAATGCGTTTTTCTTCCGGCATTGCTAGAATTTTCACACTCTATAACCGACATAGACGTATCAAAGTTTATCTCTTTTTTTCTGATTTTCCTAAGCTAATTATACAGCGTGAGCGTCAAATGTAGCTAGTACTTTTTATCGTGATAACATACTAGAAGTTTGAAGAAAAGAAAATATTGACTTTACAGGGGGTTTTAGTTTGTTTGTTTATGAATTTCGCGCAAAGCTACTCGAGGGCTATCTGCACCAGCCGTCCCTAATTTAGCAATGTATTGTATTGTTTATTTGTTTTGAATTTTGCACAAAGCTACCCGAGGGCTATCTGTGCTAGCCGTCCCTAATTTAGCAGTGTAAGACTAGAGGGAAGGCAGCTAGTCATCACCACCCACCGCCAACTCTTGGACTACTCTTTTACCAACGAATAGTGGGATTGATCGTGACATTATAACGCCCCCACGGCTGAAAAGAGAGCACGTTTGGCGCGACGGGGATGCGAAGCCGCGACCCTCAGATTATGAATCGCACAACTTAACACGCTTAGCCATGCGGGCAATTTAGCAGTGTAAGATCAGAGGGAAGGTAGCTGGTCATCACCACTCACCGTCAACTCTTGGGCTACCCTTTTACCAACGAATAGTGGGATTTACCGTACATTGTAACGCCCCATGGCTGAAAGGGCGAGCATGTTTGGTGCGACCGAGATTCGAACCCGCGAACGTCGGATTACGAGTCGAACGCCTTAACCAACCTGGCCATGCCGGACAGGGGCTTTAGTTCTAAGAATAATTTCTGTAAAAGTGAGGTAAGTTTCTTTGTAGAAAAACACGAAAGTACACAATGGACTACCAATTTCGTGCCAGTTTTAAGTATCGAAACACTGGTTTTACGATTATAAGCCCTCAGACTTACCACTAAGTCACCGGTGGAAAATATAATGATCAAACTTTAACGTCAGTTCAGAATAAATATAATTCAGTGTTGTTGTTTAGTTTTGTACAACAACAGTTTTATTGCTAATGATAAGCTAATGTTTTCATTATGACTTGACTATAAAAATACTTCATTCATTTGTTTTCTTCTCTTTCTTAATATTGAAGTATATTTAAAAAAAATTATAGTGAAATAGAAGGTGCATATTCAAGTAAATAAAATGAGTTTTCTTATAGCAAAGTAATATCGGGCTACTTGCTTTGTTCATCGAGAGCAATCGAACTCCGGATTTTAGCTTTGTAAATCTAAAGACTTACTACTGATTCCTTTGGAGACACGTAAAGAAAGACTTTTTATTAAAGCTTCTGAGTACTGAATGGTAAGTTATGGGATAAGTATACACCATTTTTTTTTAATTCGGTTGTTTGACATCTAGAAAGTTCTAAACTGTAACTGTTTTGAAAAATATTATGTTTTCTACAAACCTTTTTATCAGAGTACAAATTTACATAACCTATGTTATGTCATTTCTGTTCAATGACTTTTATGTTTTAAATAGTATCATAGAATATATGATAATGTGCTCTCAAAATGGCTGAAAAGGTCTACAGATAGCAACATGTATTTGCGGGTGGTTGTTACTGGGTAGCTATTTTTTTTTGTGGTTGATATCTCAAGATTAGGGACAGCATTACCAGAGTCAACAGATGAAATGGAGTACAATTTATATATATATATATATACTCATATTGATCAAAATTCGTGAATATGTGATTTAACATAAGTTTGCCATGTATTAGATAATATTACTAGACATTTGTTTGTTTGTTTTTTGAATTATGCACAAAGCTATTCAAGGACTATCTGTGCTGGCCGTTCCTAATTTAGCAGCTTAAGACTAGAGGGAAGGCAGCTAGTCATCACCACCCACCGCCAACTCTTGGGCTACTCTTTTACCAACAAATAGTAGGATTGATCGTCACATTATAACGCCTACACGGCTGAAAGGGCGAGCATGTTTGGCGCGATGGGGATGCGAACCCGCGACCCTCAGATTACGAGTCGCACGCCTTAACACACTTGGCCGTGCCGAGCCTATCACTAGACATAAAAGAAAATCCAGGGAGAAACGGAAGGAAGAGAATTGGTCTAATATTTGTTTAAACAAAAAAAAAAATCAACCAACAGATCAAACTGGTCTTGTCCAGGAGTAATTTGGTAAGAAACAGCTAGTATTAAAATCTATAATTAATATATCTCTTAAACATCAATTTAATTACCTATTGTTAGCAAAGTAACAGGTTTTGATAGTGGATATTAATTCTTATTTGTAGAATTAATCAAAAAAGGTGTACACTTACTTCGACATCAGCCCTTATCCCAGAAGAAGGTGAGAGTCGACTTTTGAAAATATATACAACACTTTTTTTTTCTTTTAACATTGTAAGTTTCACTAAATTCAGCCTACTCATTTATTTCCACAGGCAACTATTCTATGAGACTGTTTCTGTAAGATACGTTTCATTTGAATTGACAGTTTTTAATCTATTAGCTTGTGAAAGCTTTTTTAATGCTCTATTGAATAGCACTCAACGGACACTTTTCTCTATAATTCATATTTCATTTGATAAAAGACACTTTGGTAATATTTCATATCCCAACTTCATATTTCTCTGAAAAGTGACATCATTAAAATAAAGTAAAATGTTGATTAATGTGTTATGATCCATTGATAAAAACGACCTTTGTCGATTAGCTTTCATTAGATAAATAGAAAAATCTCCAGAAAATTAAAGTTCTTTTAAACTGATCATTTTTACTGACTATTGCACTCTCACTAAATAATAAGCAAGCTCTTAAGCCACACAAACGAGTTAAAAGCAAGCACGACTACTATTGTGCGCTAACGATCCCTCTGAGGCTTTTCTCTGTTTGATGAAAGACCAGATGAAAAGAAAAAAAATATTTGTTTTCTTTAAAAAGAAAGCGAGGTTTAACTTGTGCCTTGTTTACTGCTAGCAAATGTTTCAAATCTACGAAATATAATTCGAATATTCAGCTACTGCTGAAACATAAATTCTACTTAATTTGAATATGAAAACAAGACGTTTTCTATCTGCGCTAGCCGTCCCTACTTTTGTAGTGTAAGACTAGAGGGAAGGCAGCTCTTGGGCTACTCTTTTACCAACGAATAGTGGGACTGACCGTCACATTATAACGCGCTCACGGCTGAAAGGACGAGCATGTTTAGTGCGACGAGAATTCGAACCCGCGACCCTCAAATTACAAAGTGCCTTAACCCATCTGGCCATGCCGAGCCTTTGTCGATTGAGCTTAAAGGTATATAAATACAAAAATACTTTATTGTTAATATGTGAATGTAGGTATCGTATAGTTTAAACAAAATACACAATGAATATTATATGTATTAATTATATATACATTCTGTTGGAGAAGGTTCGAAATCACAATACCTTTTATTGAAACTTTCATTATAACAAAAAAATTTCTCTAAATGTAAATCGTATATCATGTCTATGCAACATTGTTTATCTATTACAGAGTATTTTATCGAGTGAAGTGAAATAAGGTATTTCTATTTTAATATCGTCATAAACTTTGACCCGGTATGGCCAGGTGGGTAAAGGAGTTTGAGTCGAGGGTGGCGGGTTCGAATTCCCGTCCCACCAAACATGCAGATAGCCCGTGAGTAGCTTTGAGCGAAATTTAAAACAAACAAATCATTGTCTTTATATATGACGTAACTTTATTTTTTTGTAGAAACTGTTGTCGGTCTGGATGTTATCTCAGGAAAGAATGTGATGAAGATATCAGATAACATATTGAACTGATCGTGTAACAGCTCTGGATAACAGTTAGATGTCTTGTACTTTTGTGGTTCCAGAAAAAATAAAAAGTCACTATATTATGCGTATGTGTACCTAATATATGTATGATAGAATGTTGACCAATCGAAATATTAAGTTCATTTTTCTATAGCTACCTACTGAACTTGGCCTTTTAATTAGGATGTCATGTGCACTTTTCTTTCGTGGGAGACATCTTGTACTTTACAATATATTGCATAGAAATGCATAGTGATATTTTCCTTTGGCAAGTTGCATGGTGTCTCAGGAATTCAACATCCATCATGTTATAGCGAGTGTTGTCGTCAGTAATTTGGATATCCTCAGAAATAAGACATTAACATTATTTCTATTAGCATACAATGCCACGTTTTCTAAAACATGATTTAAATATACTTAGAACACATTAACATTATTTCTATTAACATACAATGCCACGTTTTCTAAAACATGATCTAAATATATTTAAAACACATTAACATTATTTCTATTAGCATACAATGCCACGTTTTCTAAAACATGATTTAAATATACTTAGAACACATTAACATTATTTCTATTAGCATACAATGCCACGTTTTCTCAGTCTAAAACAAGATGATTGATTTGATTTGGTTTAAATATACTTAGAACACATTAACAACTTTCAAATAAATATGTCAAAAAATACACTTGTTTTTTTCACGTTGATTCTGTTTGTGGGTGAGAAAAAGATTAATTCATTGTGTCAAACTTGTGCCCAGCCCATTCTAATGCATTAAACTTAGTCGTAGTTCAGAGAATTCAGATGTTTGTATATAATATATTTTGTTGAAAGAATCCTATTATCTTGGAATTCTTCCTCGATTTGTCAGACAATTTAGGAAATTCAACACATTTAATATCTAAATATTGACTTAATTAACAATTTTGTGATTTAAACTTTTTTTTTTTAAATAAGAAAGTCGACCGTTTGTGGGTAACGAAGTTTACAATGCAGTTACAACAAACCTTTATGAAAGGAATGAAAATATACTGTTTAAACCTCACTCTGCGGAAAGAAGGAAAATTGTGGAGGTAGACAACTGTAATCTTACGCGTTTTTATGGATGATTCTTCATGAATGATTTTAAAAATAATTCTATTTTAGAATACTATATTCTATCTGTGAGTTAAGATAAATTAAAATAAAACTTTTATTGTTTCAGCTATTATATAACATTGCGAGAATTTTGATATAAGAGGAACATACGTTTATTAATAAAATATTGTCAATGGATGAATGTGTGCTTTTATCTCTAAGAAAGAGAGAAACTTATTTTTTAAACACACTTTATTTTAAACGCTAATAAACTTTGATTACAACTATTTCCATCTCTATTTTGGAAATCTGAAATTCTTTAGATTCTAATTGTCATTAATATTCATAAGAATTTTTCAGGTATTTAGGATCTGGAAATCTGTAGCTTTATTAATTTAGTCTCTAAAAGGATCACATACAGTTTTCCCAAGGAGATGTTTAATGTATTTTGTAAAAAACAAACTTTTCTGTGCAACCATATCAACAGAGAAATTAATACTTTACTCAGAAAACAAGTTGCATAACTGTAGTAAGCCATTGAGACCGAAGCTATGGTGTTGTAACTTGCATAGATGTAATAATCCATTAAAATTAAAGCTATAGTGTTAAAAATAACAAGTTGCATAACTGTAATAAGCCAATGAGACTGAAGTTACAGTGTTTAAAATAACAACTAACACACAGGTTATTTAGATCTTAGCATCTTTAGCTTGCAATGTTTATAAGGTATAAATAAGTAAAGTCACTACATGTTATGTAGTATTACATATTATGTATATATATTATATTTGTGTTTGTTTGTTTTTGTATGCTATTGGATGAACGTTTGTACATAAGGGCAAAAATTGACATCTTCCTAAGCTCGTTCATCACAGCGGTTTGTTCCAGAAGAAGAGAGATCCACTTTTAGAAGGCGCTTATGGTGTAGAGTTTTTACCAATTTTATGGTTGTAAGAAATTACTGGAGTTCACTTGTCAAAATAACATGCATCTCGTCTCCAGGAAATAGAACTCGACCGTGGTATCTATAAATGTTCGTAATGTGCACTCGATAACTATAAATATTCTATCAGACCAAAGACACAGTAGAGCTAGGACAAAAAGAAAGCTTAATGTGTAAAACAATGCACATACACAAAAAGAAATTTGTAACGTAACGCTAACATGACGTACACAACAAACAATTAATTTTATTATATGGTCCTTTTCTCCAGCACTTTCGGGACAAGCGAATAATTAAATTATTTACTCATTATTGGTATTTAATATGGTAATTACAATAATAACTATTATTGTTATTTATCTTCTCTTCTAATTCTCACAAAGAGACAACCCAATTCTATCTCGATAAAGTCCACGAATATGTATTCTATAAAAGAGTACACATAAACTATAATACAACTCTCCTTGAATGTGATGTGTCGCTTTCTATTGCAACTTGGTTATTTCAAACAAAGTACAATGTGATTAAAAAAAGAAATAAGGAACTTCCAACATTTCACATCACTCAAGAACATTTGTTAGAAAAAAGTATTTATTACGTTTCAAAAACAATTACTGAGTGATAATTTCTTGGTATCTGTTATATTAATGTGGAAAATTCAAGGATTATTATTCTATTATTATACACCCATTTCTGTTCATTAGAGACAAATTATGAGTTGAACATACTGATATTAAACCTAACTTAATTTCTTATCTAATTGTACTCAGAAACAACAACAAAAATCTTTCAGTTACTGATTATGCTCCCCGCTAATATAGCGGTAAGTCTAAGGAGTTACAACGCTAAAAATAGTGGTTCGATTCCCCTAGGTAGGTTCAGCAGATGGCCCGATGTGGCTTTGCTATAAGAAAAACACACATAGTTATTGATTATAACTTGTCGAAAGCTTACTCAGGCAGCCACATAACTTCTTTTAACAAAGTTTAAGAAATAGTAACTGCAAATCTTTCTGTAATTTACAGCTGGATATCTAATTAAAAACAATGGTATTTTCTTAATATTAAGTGTTATTCTCTATAGCAGCTGGTTCAAGGGAAATAAATGTAATATTATTACATTTTTACTTTCTCAACATTTCTTAGAAATTATTAATGCATGCATACTTTGTTGTTTCAATAGTTTCGTAGTAAGAATTTAGCTATAGTTTTAAAAACTGAAAAATCGCTTAAAAGTTTAGAATTTTGTCAATTTTAAAGGTAATTGTAATACATAGATTTTAATTGATCTTGCTTCACTAAAACCTTACCAATAAATATGTAACTTTATTTAAAGTAATTATTAGACAAATTATGAGGTGCATTCAATTTTGTTGAAAAAGTATAATTTTTACGAGTGTGTTTTATTAAACAAATAGAGTCATACTCGAAATTCACGAAATTGTTTTTTTAAATGCAAAACATTTTGGGGAATCAAAATGGGCAAATTTCATTTGATAATTAATGGATTTACAAGACAAAGGAGTATTAACGTATGATTTTGTTTAAAATGCAAGAATTATTTACAGATATAAATTAAAAAGACTAGCCTTTAAATTACAATTATTTTTTTAACAATTGTTTCTGTGTTTCTTTCTCAGAAATTTATACTAATTCAGTCATTTTATAAGGTTTTTGATAACGAATTAATTTAATGTATTCTTGTTTGGATGGATGTATATATTTTACAGGATGAAGTTTTTGGTAATAAAGCTAGACAAAAACACAAAAACGAGTGGTAAATTTAGGGTTACATGTAAAATGTGAAATAAATGATAGTTTGGAAACTCCTTGGCATTATAGTAAATAGATGTGAACATGTTTGGTGGTCTGTAATTTTATCTATATCTCAGAAATTGACCAAGCTATCAAGAAAATGTGATTACATCATATCGATTTTAGATTACAAGACAGGAAATGTGCGTAGTGCTGAAGTCTTACAACATCCCAGATATGCGATTTATTATCATTTGACTTCCACTTTTAAAATTAAAAATAAATTTATCATACGTTGAAACAGAGCACGTAATATAATGCCACGTATAACATTAGTATAATACATTGTAATACGTGATATTTCCATCATGTGTAAGAATACTTTGAGTAACGTGTCCATAACAGAAACTTAATAAAAGACATATTTGTAACTTTAACGTATATAAAATTAGTTTGTTAACTTTGGGCTGTGTATGTTATTAATTTATTATTGTGATGATTAATTAGTACCTTGTTTGCAAACACTATAAAAATAAAAACAAACCACCTGGTGAATTACATTATATAAAAACAGCTGCTATTACGTGGTAACAGTTTTTGTAAAAGAAAGCTGTCATTATATCATATATGTAGCATGTTAATGTTAGACTAATCTCAGTTTGGCTTTAAAAATATTTCGCCAGTGATAAATATATATTATAAATATTAATTTGAATTTGTAATATCTTAATCACACCACTATACCAACACTAAATGTTTCAAAGAATAGTACGACATTGCTTAAGATAAATTAATATATCATTTAATGCTGATACGATATCACAACTGCAAAACTATTTTACATTGTTTAATAAGAGTTAATGATATATAGATCATTCATAGATACAGCTGCCTAACGAAATCTAACGATTAAAGTTTAGCTATTTTTTATTCTTGGTTTCCAAAATGTGTGTTTGAAGACAAGAATCATAAAGTCTATATATAATGATTAGGAACTAAAATGTATTTTTCTTTGCTCTTTAATTAATCCAAGGAAATCACATACTTTAGCTGCTAGTAATATCCAGTTGTCTGTACATAATCGCAGAATTCTACAATACTTTATGATCTTTAATCGAATATAATCTTAGTTTTTGAAATATAATAATATTATATGTAAAATTTGCAACAAATTTTCCCTCTTTGTACAAGGTGCCCGGAAATTGTTTTGACACATTTATCAGCGTTTGTCTCTGAATGCACACAAACACCTGTTTAACTCGTGTTGTTTTATCGAAATATCGTTAAAATTACTGTCTATATTTACAGATTACTAATAAGTAAATATTAAAAATCGACTGGCTTCATTACGTCACATTCGCACAAATAACCGAGAGATGTAAACATAGGTAAAGAACCATAGAATACAAACAATCAAGTCACGAAGGAAAGAATCTCAGAAAATACTTTTATACTTTCCATGGGCATTCCTCATATCCATTTAACCTGTCATTGAAGCATATTAACAATATTTTCTACGCCTTAAAAGCCTTTGGAGAATCAGTAATGACGAGAAAACCCACTTGTAGAGAAAAATGTATATGTAAAAATGGCTGGTTTGGGTTGAGAAAATTTTTTATGTAGAGGAGCGAACAATGTTTCGACCTTCTTCGGTCGTCATCAGGTTCACGTTGTTCACTCCTCTACATAAAAAATTTTCTCAACCCAAATTAGTCGTTTTTACATACAGTATATATCTTTGAAGAATATTTATGGAAAGTTTCTAATTATATCCAAATAAAGATTATTAAAGTTTTCTTTCATTATTTAACAGGTCCGGCATGGCCAGGTGGTTAAGGCACTCGACTCGTAATGCGAGGGTCGCGGGTCCGCATCCCCGTCGCGCCAAACATGCTCACCCTTTCAGCCGTGGGGGCACTATAATGTGACGATCAATCCCAATATTCGTTTGTAAAAGAATAGCCCAAGAATTGGCAGTGGGTGGTGATGACTAGCTGCCTTCCCTGTAGTCTTACGCTGCTAAATTAGGAAAGGCTAGCGCAAATATCCCTCGTGTAGCTTTGCACGAAATTAAAAAAATAACAACAAATAAATCTTATTTAACAATGATTTTTAAGTTAGGAAATAACTAAGATGCGTAACTTAGATTGGTTTAAACACCTAGTTTCATTTCTTCTGGAAACAATGTTGAATTCACAGGACGAGGTGTAACTCTAAAACATTTGTAAAAATGATACTTCATAACAAATAAATATAAATATTGGATTATGAGTTTTATAAGCCAATTATATAGCTCAAGGAGCTTATAAAATATGTCATTAGTAAAAAAATGAAATTAAACCTGATGTCTGTTGTATTCAAGATGGCTCAGCTTAGTTCGCTAAAGGACTATCTTAAATAATTCGTGTACGTTATTTTTTCCTTAAATTTAAAGATTACTTTTTTGCAAGTATAGAGACAGACCTTAACAAATAAGTTTAGGTTATTTCTTTTTTACGTGCTGACCTTAATAAAGCCGAGAGGCTTCCCATCATATAAAGCTTTTTAAGTACGCTTTGGAAACACTTATATGCCAACTAAAGAAAGTTTACTGAAAATATCCTAAAAACGTAGATGCGTTTAATGTAGCATGCTTAGAAAATATGCACATAAAGTTATGCCTGTTTAAGTTATTACAAATTTTTACGAACTTTTTCCCCAAGAGACCCTTTATGAAAGAATATTCAGAACGCCATGGGTCTTTAATTCCCACCTGGTCTCTAATTATTAGACATTTTCTTGACCATAGGGTTTCTAAACAGTTATCACGTGCATGTATTTGTTTGTTTGATTTTGAATTTCACGCAAAGCTACACGATGGCTATCTGCGCTAGTCGTCCCTAATTTAGCAGTGTGAGACAAGAGGTAAGGCAAATAGGTTTCGCCACCCACCGCCAACCCTTTGGCTGGGCTACTCTTTTACCAACGAATAGTGGGATTGACCCTCACATTTTAACGCCCTCACGGCTGAAAGGGCGAGCATATTTGGTGTGAGTCAAACGCCTTAACCTACCCGGTCATGCGTGGCCCACATGTATTTCCAGAAACCAGTGAGTGTTTAATGCCCGTAAAGATATTTAATAACATTAATATGTTTCAGATAAGATATTGTACTTTTCAATTTTATTCATGATTTAGCCTTTTGTATGATAGCGGTATTGTTTATATTAAATTATAAATTTATTGTTGACTGAAATACGCACAATATTTGAGCATTGAAAATATAACTCCAATCACAAGGTTTCTTGGAAAGCATTTTGAAAAGACATTCAAAATATAATATTTTTTATCAGACGAATCTGAATAGTGTAATGGAAGTAAATAAACCTTTCCATAAACCTACCCTAAAATATATGTAGAACAAGCCAGACGTCAGAAAAGCGGTTAGATTTCGTAAGGTATTTAACTACCTAAATGCATATATGTACACGTATACTGTTCACTTTCACATAATATCTCTGTCAATAAAACAGGTTAATGGTAGTCTCACAAAAGAACCACTCTATAAAACACACATAACCAGTCTTCATAATGAACCAGGGTGATTGTTCACCAAGTATAGAAAATTTGTAAAATACGTTTCGTAAAATATTTACTACAATTAAATCTTACACCTTTTGGAAGTAATCTCAGCCCTTTACTAAATATACACATACTATAGAGAAACATTTTTAAAATGTTCACGTACTTAAAGTTTTGTATATGAATTTGTCGTTTTAGCTAATACGTTTAAACCCGAAAACAATTTATGGTAAGATTATTTTGATACATATGTGTGTAAAATGATTTTATCCGTTCACTCTGTAAATATTTTAAAATAAATCTTTCACGTCTGAGCTGGATCTTAATAAATCTTTTACGTCGCAGCTGGAGTTCAGTAAATCTTTTACGCCTGCGTTGTATCTTAGTAAATCTTTTGCGTCTGAGCTAGATCTCAGTAAATCTTTCACGTCTGAGCTGGATATCAGTAAATCTTTCATGCCTGAGCTCGATCTTAGTAAATCTTTCACGTCTAAGTTGGTTATTAGTAAATCTTTCACGTCTGAGTTGGTTATTAGTAAATCTTTCACGTGTGAGTTGGATCTTAGTAAATATTTTACGTCTGAGTTGGATTTTGGTAAATCTTTTGCATCTATTGTATGGATTTAAAATACAAAAGAATTTAAAGGAAATAGTCTTTCTTTGAAATGTAATTAAAGTTGCAGACATAAATAAATTATTTAATTAATATATTTAGACATAACAGCCTTTGTCAACCGCAAAAAATAACTTTGTTGCTAAAATTAAAGTTAATCCTAATGTTTTATCGTTTCTTGTTTGAGATGCATCTCTTTGGTTTTCTCTTACATTATCACCAATATGTTACTTAAATGATATAAAGTTTTATTTGACTGAAATAGAAAAACAACAACAATTTAAATGTTTAATAATGAAACGCCAAAAGAAAAAGAGATAATATTCATTTAAAAACGAAAATAACTTCCAATCCATTTTACATGCTCGATAAACCACAGCAGGGTAGGATGAACACCACAATCTAAGACTAACGAAACATTGTCAACTCGATCTAATACTTGGCATTATTCTACGTAATTTCTTACCTTTCACGTTCTGATAGCAGTAAAGAATCAATCCTAGCGTCTTAGATTTATCTTTTTAAGTCTTGGTAACGCTGTGTTCTCAATAAAATGATTTAACTTTCGAAACGAAAGATGTTGTCTTAAGGATAACATTTAAAACTTTACAAGATGAAATCGGACTTCAGTTTATTTACTTCCAGTCTAGAAATATAAAACCATATGTCACTGTAAGTTGGCATGATGAATTAAAAACATTACAGGAGTGTTATTTAATGATTTTTATATTTTCGTTGCTGAAATCTTTTATTTCTTCTATGAAAATAAAAGATTTTATATCACAAGTTTGCAAAATAACAGAGGTATTAGTTTTACCAAAAACTATGCAAATATAGTTTTCTTTAAGAGGACACATAAAAATTTCTAATGTTTCCATTGTCCTTTGTTTCCCATATCTTTACCTAGACTATATGTTTTTGAAATTCTAAATACTAGATTTGAACATATATTTATGATATGAATATTTTACGCCAGAATGAGTTGTTACAAGCTTTTACCAAAAGCAACATATTTTTATAGCATCAAACTAATAATATAACTCGAAACAATTCCAGAATGTAGTTTTGACACATTTAATTTCATTACACTTTATATGGGCTGTGGTGGTCACGTGACTTGTTTATATATTCAAAATAGTTTTAGTATAAACATACTCAACTCTCTGTAATAAAGGCTTTGGTCTGATTACAACTGTACTTTTATCAACGTAAGGACACCATTCATGATTTAATAGTTTTCTTTTGAAGTTCCAAAAAATGAGCGCTATTTGAAAACCAAAGAGAATTATAAATAACCGCGGCTGTAATTAGATCTCAAATCGTTCAAGGGATGGAGCGACGAGTACAAAGATTATACTTGAGAAAAGACTCGGAGACATTTTATTAGTCGCAATGTCTCAGCTAATCATTAAGAATACTAAAAATGAAAGAGAAAAAGTCATCTCTTAAATTGAATATTAAAGGTATATAGAAAAGAACCAAGGTGTTCAGAGTTTAATACTTATTAGAAATAGCGACGTATGGAAAAAAACAAATACTGCAAAAAGAGTAAGGGCACACTATGGTTTCTTTTTTAAAGTAGCTATCCTATTACCAACAAATTCACAACAATAAAATTTCAACCAGTTTGTCCATACAAAACAATTGAACAACCGCTAATGAAGGCCATTTTAATACTACACGATCATCTGGTTAATCTCCGGTTTCAAGACAAAATCCTGATAAATTTGTCTTTCTATACA
Source organism: Tachypleus tridentatus (assembly GCF_004210375.1). Classification (NCBI taxonomy): domain Eukaryota; kingdom Metazoa; phylum Arthropoda; class Merostomata; order Xiphosura; family Limulidae; genus Tachypleus; species Tachypleus tridentatus. The sequence continues at coordinate 46,670,887 of NC_134836.1, forward strand.
TCGTCATGTACTTTGAGTCACGTGATGACTTAAAAGATTATATTAATGGGTTCTGTGAAAGGTCCCAGAAGCTCTTATGGACTTCTATTGAGAAATGGTTGCCATTTCATATTTAAATTATACAATTTACTATGTAAAGTAATTTCAAACGTTAAAATCTAATTTTCGATCCCCTCAAAGAACACAACTGATGATAGCTCATTGTGTGTGTTTGCGCCAAAAATACACATAATATGTTTATTAAAATAATACGTCATGACACTAAGATCTCTTTCTATCAGCGTAAAGCTTGAATCAGTTGTACATGCAAAAATCTGTTAACAATCGTTCAAAACTTGTCTTAAAAAGCATTATACAGGCGGGGCCCTTCAGAATGAGGGAGATTTAGAAAAATGTATTGAAGCACAGCTACTTATGTTGTTTGTTTATTTGTTTTTTGAATTTCGCGCAAAGCTACACTAGGGCTATCTGCACAAGCCGTCCCTAATTTAGCAGTGTAAGGCTAGAGCTAAGGCAGATAGTCATCACCACCCACCGCCAACTCTTGAGCTACTCTTTTACCTACGAATAGTGAGAACGACCGTCACTTATAACACCTCCACGGATGAAAGGGCGATCAGAAATATATAATAAAGCACCCTTTCCCTTGTTGTCTCAGCGGAAACCCTGTAAGTTTATACACGTAGCGCCTTTTGGTGTATAATTCCAGTAATTATGTTTCGTACTGATCTGAAATAGATATGTTCAATCAGTCATGTTCTAAGTTACTAATGAATATAAACAAACGGTAAGTCTAAGGATTTTCATCGCTAAAATCAGAGGTTTGATCCCATCTGTGGATTCAGCAGATAGTCCGATGTGGCTTTGCTATAAGGAAAATACACACATAAATACATAAACAAATGGAATTTCAACTTATTCAAGTGGTCACGATAAGGTGTGGCAAAAGTGATAATAGATAAGTTATAATATTTAGATGAGATACGTGCAGCTGGCAGAGAGTGGTAGCTGAAAACGTTTTGTGCAAGAACAGATTTCCCGCGGTCTAGCCCTCTAGTTGTCCAGTAAAAAAGTTAAGTACTCTTAACTCGATGGACAAAGCAGTGATATATTATTGTGGAACTTTGTATCTAACGTGAAATAAGCTTTAAATCTAATTAAATAAATTTATAATTGATTTTTATTAAAATATTTAAAAATGTTTGTGAATAGAAAAGTTTGAAATTATTAAGTACACACGAAAGGTAAACGTATTTGGTATATTACTTGTTGAAACGAATTGACGATAGAAATCGCAACTGATAAGTCAGGAATTGTGTTTTAAAACGATCTTATCGTATGTCTTAGTACATTGAGAAAATTACCTTGAACCAAAAAAAAACCGAACAATTGTCCATAAAAAGATATGAATTGTTACCGAAAACTCTTTTGTGAGATACGTAATGCACAGAATAGTCGTTTGTTCTCGAACTGCTAGAAATCTAGAACAATAAAACGAGGCTCTCAACGATGCATTTGCATGACTACTTTCTTTATCAGAATAGATTGGGCGTGAGAATGGCTTATAGTAACGTGTGTTTACTAAGAGCGAACTGTAGATAAAGGGTAAAAATGTTGAATAATCTGTTGTTGGTATAGAATACACTGTGTTAATGTTACACTAAGACATTATAGGTATTATAGTGTCGGTATACATTATGCAAACAACGTGAAATCTCGAAATGTATTTACTCTTTGTACATTCAGATGATGAGCTATATTTAGGCGAAAGGTAAGTCAAATAAGAAATGAGACATAAGAAAACATAATGATCATTTGTGATATAAATGAAAAACGAGCAGAGAAGAAGAGTTTTCATTCAATCACTCCTCAAACTATATTTGCACATTACCTAAATAACAAATTATCTTCAAAACATGCAAGTGTCTTATTCATGTTTAAAAGTACGAAACCTCCAATTGGTAACAAAGATCTTCTGATGTTTGAGCTAAACTTTTGTGCAACTGATCTTGTTGAACAGTGTTTTCACTTTAAACGTGGGCAGTGTATCATGCTTAAAGGACGGAATAATGTATAATAGAACTAGAAAGAGTTAGAAACAAATTGAGTCCTGGCAATAAATTACCTATCGTGACAAATCTGTTTCTAGACATGGGAAGTGTCTCTGCGTGACTTATAACAGGTTACCTTTCAGTCACAACAGTGACCTAAAACTGATGTGGGTCTCTATAGACCAAGTAGAATAGGAGGCTAAAACCATCAGCTAGTCCTAAACAGCTGTATTCGACCTCTTATGTTTGAATATCTGCCCAAACTCTTAGGAATTCATCTTATTGGGTCGATTTATTTTTACAAACACAGTTTGGGACACTGAGAGATGAGCCAATGATGTTTTTCGCCAATGAAAAAGTTTCACTTTGAGGAGTTATTTCTGGAGAACATGTACTGAGCGCCTTTGGAAGTGATGGAATAGTGATATTGGCTGAATTTTCTGGTAATGGCATCATAGACATTTCTGCCGTGTCGAATGGCTGTATGAATGATTTTTGAACCTCACCTGCACTCGTATGCTAGTGTATTAGCTATTTCTTCATTTAAATAACCGATAATGTCAGATCACAAAAATACAGGATTGTAAACAGATATCTTCGGGTTCAATGCTATCGAGATATTAGAACGGATCGCGTTTTCCCAAGCTTTAATGCAGTCGAACACGTTTGGAGTGCTTTTGAGAGATGTGTATCACACTGAAATCACGCAATTCTATTCTTTTTGCCGCTAGTAGAAAGTAGCCTTTGTATAAAACGTGCTTCTTAATTTCAAACTGGTTCGGCATGGCCAAGTAGTTGGGGCGCTCGCCTCAAATTATGATGGTTGTGAGTTCGTATCCCTGTAATACAATATCTAGATCCATAGTGTTTAAACATGCAAAATTGAATTTAAAGGTATTTTCATTCTACCGTTATAATGAAAAAATAAAACACCTACAGGATGTGAAACTGCAAATATTTAAATCTAAGGTGCTTTTTTCTACGAATTTTGCCTTGAATTTATATATTTTACCCACTACGTAATTTTACTTTTACTTTAAAAATTGCAGTGACTAATTGTGATAAATGAAAAAAACAAACTCACACACTTATATAACGGATAATTGTTTATTTAATTTTATATTTTCAAATATTTTTTGGGGGAAGTACAATGAAATATATATGAATGTGAACTTTTGAGTGCACTTAATATATAAATAAATATTCAAATCGCCACCATGATTCAATTATCTCTTGTTTTCATTTTCATTTCTATTCTGGTTTGGACAGACATGCTCAGGTGGTTAAGGCACTTTACTTGTAATCTGAGATTCGCGGGTCCACATCCCCGTCACACCAAACATGCTCGCCCTTTCAGCCGTGGGGGCGTTATAATGTGACGGTCAGTCCAACTATTTGTTGGTAAAAGAGTAGCCCAAGAGTTGGTGGTGGTTGGTGATGACTAGCTTCGTTCCCTCTAGTCTTACACTGCTAAATTAGGGATGTGTAGTTTTGTGGAAAATTCTAAAACAAACGAACAAATAATTCCACACGACTTGCTCAACAGCCGCTCATGAAGCATGAGTAATAGTTGTATTACATGTGTAGCGGGTCGTAATTGTCACATTTCCTATTAGTGGATATTTTGGTGAATATTTCCTTATTATTGTACTATCACTATCACATGTATTCTCACCCACTTTTCCAACTTATGTTCTTCATTAATTTTCTTGTGTTCATACGTATGATTCATAACCCTCAATATTTATAAGTTGTACGTCTTCATTTGTGAAATACTAAGACGTTCTGAAACCGTGGTTTCCTTAACTTTTTCTAATATATATATATATATATATATATATGTTCGTGTGTGTAGTACGTATTGCATAACTTCCTAAATCCTATTTTTTTGTGTTGTTGTTGTTTTGAATTAAGTACAAAGCTACACAAATGCTATCTGTGTTCTGCCCACCATGGGTATCGAAACCTGGATTTTATCATTGTAAGTCCGCAGACAACCGCTGAGCCACTGAAGGGGGCGTTTTTTCTGTTAACAATATCTAAAGAAGTGTGTGGAAGTTCTAAAAACATACTTTTGGTTGAACTCTTTGGATTAAAATTTAATATAATGAGGATATTAGTTGTCATGCACGTTTATTCTATTTGATATACAAATATCAGTTATCATGCACGTTTATTCTATTTGATATGCAGATATTAGTTATCATGCACATTTATTCTACTTGATATACAGATATTAGTTATCAGGCACATTTATTCTATTTGATATACAGATATTAATTATCATGCACATTTATTCTACTTGATATACAGATCATCATGGATTATCTCAACATTCCGATGAGAACCAAAATGACTGGCTTGATAATATATTGTGTGATTATGCCTTTTGTACTTAAATTATAAGGACCTTACAGCGGCTGTTATTAATTTTTTGCTTATCTCGCAATATTTCATCTTTTAGGTAAGAAACTGAATAACAGAGCGTTTCCCTTTGGCAATTCCAGACGATTAGTAACATGTTATGTATAATGCTAAATCTACACAAAATAGGATATGGAGAGTTTAGCTTAAAGCAATTTACATAATGTCATACATCAAACAACACAAAAGTTGACGACTCCTACGTTTGAAGAATCTTTTCTACGTCCTGGCGCTAAAAACTTCAGTTTTGAAAATGCGTTTTACCTCCACCTTCTATTGAATAGATGGTTATTTGAGAAAAACTCTTTGTTTATTCATCATAAAACTATCTACTTTATTTGAAGTCATGAAAATTAATATATTAGATTAGAAAATCGTAAAACAGCTTAAGCCAATAATAAATTTGAACATGTTTTGCCCTCTTCCAAGCCTTTATTTTAATGAATTATATATAGCACCAATTAATATTATTTAGATCACATATTAAGTGGGCCAGCATAACCTGGTGGTTAAGGCACTCGACTCGTCATCCGAGGGTTGCAGATTCGAATCCTCGTCACACAAACCACGCTCGTCCTTTCAGCAGTGGGGCATTATAATGTGACGACCAATCCCACTATTCGTCGGTAAAAATGTAGCCCAAGAGTTGACGGTGGGTGGTGACGACTAGCTGTCTTCTCTCTAGTCTAACACTGCTAAATTAAGGACGGCTAGCGCAGATAGCCCTCGTGTAGCTTTGCGCGAAACTCAAAATAAACCTAACCAAACCTATTAAGTATCACTTTTATCAGATTTTATAAACGAATATTAGCATCCATTTCCAATGAGTGTGACGTTGTACCAAATGTACTTATAGCTCACACCACAAAATATTGAACATACATAATAAATTAGGTAGACTCAGGAGATAGCCCGATGTGGCTCTGCTATAAGAAACCACACAAACACACACACATGATAAAGTTGTACTTAAGGTAGTGTGAAAATAACGTAAAGTACCATCACAGTTGGAGAAGAATTGCTTTTCACGATTTTGTATATTATTCATAGGTCCTTTGCGCTGCACTAATATTTAGATATAATATGGACGGAAGATGTATGTTTGTTTTGTTTTTGAATTTCGCGCAAAGCTACACGAGGGCTATCTGCGCTAGTCGTTCCTAATTTAGCAGTGTAAGATTAGAGAGAAGGCAGCTAGTCATCACCACCCAACGCACACTCTTGGGCTGCTCTTTTACCAACGAATAATGGGATTTATCGTCACATTATAACGCCCCCACGGCTGAAAGGGCGAGCATGTTTGGTGCGACCGGGATTCGAACCCGCGACTCTCAGATTACGAGTCGAACGCCTTAACCCCCCTGGCCATGCCGAGCCTGTGGACAGAAAATAATCTGTGAAGGTAAATGACCGAGTGCTTAAACATCTCTTATATGAAAGAGAAGGCATTAAATTTGAGATCTGATGGATTTATACTTTTGTTTGTACACAAACACAGAGCTAAACAATGAGTCACTTGGGAAGGATTTGTTGAGAACTGCAAAAAGTAATGTTAGGTTTCACAGACCAGATTTATCTTTGTTATGCACTTTTTGTAGAGGCATATTATCTGTTACATTACTACTTTATTTTTAAAGGGAGATTATGCTTTGAGAGTAAGAAATTTTCAACGTTAGTTGACCTGGGGCCATGCTCGCTATTGTTTCCATAGAAACTATCATTTTTGTGAGTAAATTTTATTCTGAACCACGTAACAAATGTAAATGGCTCATTTCGTCCAATCTCTACATCAAAGATCCAGCGGCACTCATACTGGTTCGCATGAACAAATATTGCTGCAAGTCTAACGCTATGGTGGAAGAACTTGCTCCAACTCTCTCATATAATTATATCTGAAGAGGAAAATGTAACTTATGTCTTATTCAGTGAAATTATTTTCATAAAAATAACCAAACTGTTACCGGTGGATGGAAGATATGTAATATTTTGGCAAAACAATACAACGTTAAGTCCTCTCGACCCAAAGTTATTTAATCTTTATCACGCGAACAACAGTTATTCATTATGGTCTCAAATATTCCCAAATTTAAGGCGTAGTATATTTATGTCTTCATGTATTCGGCCTTAATAACGCCACTTTCTATTGAGATGTATTATAGAAAATTATTTCGAATTCAAGATTACGTGTGTTTTTTCTTATAGCAAAGCCACATCGGGCTATCTGCTGAGCCCACCGAGGGGAATCGAATCCCTGATTTTAGCGTTGTAAATCAATAGACACCAAGATTACGTATAGAAATACATATTAAAAAAATGTAATTGTTTTTAATGTTATTCGGGTTGTTGGAATATGTTGTTGCCGCTGTTTTGAATTAAGCACCAAGCTACACAATGGGCTATCTGTGCTCTGCCCACTACGGGTATCGAAGCCCAGATTGTAGCGTTGTAAGCCCGCAGACAACCGCTGAGCCACTGGGGGGCTGTTGGAGTATACTATGGAATAGATTTCTAGTCTCTAATAAGCAGACAAACTTAAATTATATAATGTGCACATAATTTACTTATGGGTGATGTGATGGGTGTTTTCTTCATGTAATGAAGGCTGAAAAATCTAAATTCCTGCAAATTATGAATTTGCAGCTTTTAATATTAATAATTTGATAGTTATTAAAATGATCCAGCATGGCCAGGTGGTTAAGGCACTCGACTTGTAATCTGAGAGTCTCTGGTTCAAATCCCTGTCATGCCAAACATCCTCCCCTCTTCAGCCATGGGGGTGTTATGATGTAACTATCAATCCCATTATTCGTTGGTTAAAAAAATGTATCCCATGAGTTGATAGTGAATGGTGGTGACTAGCTAGCTACCTTTTTATCTAGTCTTACACTGCTAAATTAGGGACGGCTGGCGCAGATAGCCCTCGTGTAGCTTTGCGCGAAATTAAAAAAACAAACAAGCTATTGAAATTGTTGTTTGTTTTAGTGCAAAACTACACAATAAGACACTTACACTGTGTTACCGCGAGAATTCTAACCTTGGATTTCAGTGCTAAACTTACCGCTTACCTTTAGAGGACAATTATTGGAAGTTGAGTAAGAAGTTAAAATCACTTATCAATGAAATATAATTGACTCTCACCTACAAATGAAATAAATATTATTGCAATGATTTCTTTTGTTGTGTTTTTCTTTTAATTTTGAGTAAAATAAGAAGTCTAATCCAATTAATGTAAATAGAAAAGTTTTACGTTTTACAACTTGAAGTTGTATAAATTAACTTACCTGACACTCAATGTTGGGCCTAAATCCAGAGTCGACGCTAGCTAATAAATCTCACTTGTTTCCTAATTTCTCCAGAACATTAAGCTCTACAAAATGCACAGAACATACATTTTGCTGAGTCAAGACAACAAATTTACTATTTACAGGACAGAAAGTAGGTGTTGAAACAAAACTAAAACACTATTTGCTGTGGAGTTCAGTATTCTAAGTGACCTGGCATATTCTTCTTAACATTAGTTGGTTTTTGAAAATATTTGCAATCACTTTAGAAACCTTCAGACAACATTTAGTTTGAGTAAAATTAAATTTATTGTAGCATTGTTTTGCTTGTTTTAGTCGGCATGTAAATACAGTGTTAGCTTAGCTTATTTTGAATTCTAACCATTAATGATTAAATCGCTTTTGTAGAACAAACTAATGAGATAAAAGAAGGTGGGTAGATGTGTAATAAATAATGGAAAATTAAAAAAAAATCGACTGGATAATAACTTTTTTAATTCTGCAAAACCTTCTCTTATGTTCTTTTCTATTTTAGTTTGTGTATTCCTATGACTTTTACCTTTCCCAATTTGCTATTGCCATTACCGTTCCATTAATGTTGAGCTACAGTTGAGGGTATGGTGTTACCATTACCATATTATGAACCGAACTTATGTTCTTTCAATTCCGTCCTTGGGTTCGTTCTTGTCTATTTTATGTACACTGTACTACAAATACAACTGATTTGATAGATTTTGAATTTCACTCATTTTCCTTTTGTAACTGGTTAAAAATGTTGTTTGGAGAAATGAAAGCTGGTATTATAAACCATTGATTGGAATGTTGCAGCAGTTTTGTTTCAGAAATGTTCGTTCTTTAAGAGCAAAGCTACACTATGTCGTATTTGTGCTCACAAGTAGGTATCAGAAACCAAATTTTAGCATTGTAAATTGTGAGACTTGTAGCTGGGCTGCCAAAGACTTTTCTGAAATGTCAGAAAAATTGAGGGTGCTTATTAACGTATTTTGAGATAATTTTGATATAATTATAAGAATCATAACCTATACCCACTGGTACTGCTTTATAACAGAACCACAAGCTTATGTATAAAATATGTCTTAGTTTATGACATAAATGGTACTTGGTGTTATACTGCTAGTAGCAAAAAATTCACTAAATTTCAACCTGCGCTCCCATTGGCTCAGCGCTATTTCTGCAGACTTACAACGCTAGAAGCCAATTTTCGATATTTGCGGTGGGCAGAGCATAGACAGCCTATTGTGTAGCATTGTGCCTAGCTTCAAACAAATAAGGAAAACCGATTTTCAATTTATTATGTTTTTTAAGGTTAACACTTTAGAAGATTTATTCGTGTATATTGTCCCCAGGATAAACGTACCTCCTTCGTCACCATAATTCAGATAAGTTAAAAAGTCCTTAGGAATTTCATTGCTTCGTCACCGCAACATTAAGGTGTCGTCTATATATTTTCTATATTTTAGAAGTTTTATTAAAGTCTATTGTAACTTGACATCTTAAAAAATTTCTGATTTCTACAAGCATGTTCCCTTGGCTGTGGTTTCGCTAGTTTCTATTGTAACTTGACATCTTAAAAGACATCAATAACCACATCACTCGAAAGGGAGATAAATTAGATCCCTTTGTTAGACCATTAACGTGTTCGTAAAATTTATTATTAATTTTAAATAGACAATTTCCAATATAAAGTCCGATAAAATATAATGATTCTATGTTATATTCTAAATCAATCAAGTAATTTGTTGAATGGAATATCTAGCACATTATCTACTAGAACATTTGTGAACAATAATATCTATTGATACAAGTGTGCTATCATTCTGGATATTAAAGTCTTGGTTCATTGATAAATTCAACAAAGTTTTCAATTATGTATTTACATTTTCTAATATTTAGAAAAATACATTTTCTTAACCAATAAGTTAGCCGAAGAGTGTGTAGCTGAACTAACGTTACTATAATTCGTCTATTTATATCTTTCCTACTTGTAGATGCTTGTCGTTAATTTCAGAATGCCCCGATGTTGGTAACTGTGGTAGCAAAACCAGTTGGCTGAAACAACTGATAAATAGTTGATAATTTATTATGACAAGAAACGTCATTTCATATTTTACACTTAACATACCGTGGAGTAATGCGTTTGAGAATAAATTACAAAAGTTGTAGTTACAAAAGATAACTTATATACTGCAGTTACAAAATATAACTTTGATAAACTGTAGTTACAAAGGATAACAATGATTCGCTGTAGCCACAAAATATAACTCTGGTACGCTGAAATTAGACAAGGTAGCACATGTACATTGTGGTTACAAAATATAACTCTGATACGCTATAGTTACAAAAGGTAACACTTATACACTGTGGTTACAAAAGATAACTCTGATACGCTATAGTTATAAAAGCTAACACTCATAAGTTTTAGTTACAAAAGATAACTGATAGACTGTAGTTACGAAAGATAAAAATAATAAGTTGTGATTAGGTGCAACTATCTCTTCACAGCTTGCTGCGGACGATATTTTCAGATATGATAAGCTAAAGTTTGTGCGTTCGAATCTGTTCTTAATTTCGTATTTACGTTTTTATCTTTTTTTCAAACGTGAAGCTTGCATATATTTGCATATATATTAAATCTCATATGAGGCGCATCTGTACCTCTGTGTAATTTTTAGCAGGTACCTTTTATTACAATGCACCTTTACCCTAGTTATATTTATTTGTCTCGAACATGAAATACTTTTAGCTTATGACTGTTTTATCTGAACAGCCTCATATATATAACAACGTATAGAGAAACAATACTTTACTAAACATAACTCTTCATAACTTTTAAGTTGGGGATCAATTTGTATTTATTATACTCCAAAGAATTAAATATTAATTATACTTATCCTTGAGGCAAAGACGTTATATGGACGTCTATTGAAAGGTAACCAAAAATAAATGAAACAGTATAAGTAAGTGTATTATTTAACGTGCACTCACAGATGAACAACCACATTGCTTATTTCACAACTTTTTAATTTCCTTATGACAATACATATTTTCTCCTAAACTTCTGGTTGCGTATGTAAAGGTTGTTATTGTTTTGAATTAAGCACAAAGCTACACAATGGGCTATCTGTGTTCTGCCCACCACGGGTATCGAAACCTGGTTTTCAGCGTTGGAAGTCCGCAGACATTCCGCTGAGCCACTAGGGGGCCGTATGTAAATGTTGTGCATTTCATATCTTTATGTTGAACTTCGGCTTTTTTGTTTCCTCTCATGGTAATATATTCCTTTGCCTTTTTCTCATGAGTGCAAATACAACAAGTCTAAATAACTGATGACTTTAACATTTAGGTTTGTTTTGTTTTGAATTTCGCGCAAAGCTACACGAGGGCTATCTGCACTAGTCGTCCCTGTGTAAGACTAGAGGGAAGGCAGCTAGTCATCACCACCCACTGTCAACTCTTGGGTTACTCTCTTACCAACGAATAGTGAGATTGACCATAACATGATGTTTCATCATTAAAGTAATTAACAATTACATTTTTGTATATTCGCATGGCAATAATGAAAATTTCCAAGAGAAGACGCAATGTAAATCTAATAAAAAACATACAAACATAATACACCGGAATAATGAAGTTTTATTACTTTTCTTATGCAAAAATGGATATCTGCGGAACATTGGAATCCACGTCCCAGTACTGTTGTTGTTTGTTATTAAGCAAGAGGATACATAAAGTACATCCGAGCTCTGTCAACCACGGGTATCGAAATCCAATTATTAGCACTCTACTTACGCAGGCGTGCCACTGTGCAACTGGGAGGGGACACCATTGTTTTCTACAGCTTGCATAATTTAGAAAATATTTAAGCATTGCATAAATAAATCAGTAATTTTAAAAAAAAACTATGAAACTTTCTTCATCTGAGTTTACTGAAAAAAATCTAGATTTTTTTTGTGTGTAAAAAAAATTCCAACAATAACTAAGTGATAAGCGTTAAATCGAATGATAAATGTGGTTTCATTGGTAGTTTTAGTATTTCAAATAGTTTTTCTATAAATATTTCAGGATAATAAATTAATAACATCATAATATGTATTCAGCAAATTTTATATAAATATAGACTCAAACTAAAATACGTCTAATGTACACTCCTCTATTTTGTGAAACCTAGTTTTATTCAGTTAATTTGCTTTTGTCCACGGTTTTCAAATAATGTGTGAAACTTTACGAACCAGTATTTTTCTTTGATTTGGATTTCACACAAAGCTACACGAGGGCTATCTGCGCTAGCCGTCCCTAATTTAACAGCGTAAGACTAGCGGGAATGCAGCTAGTCATCACCACCCACCGCCAACTCTTGGGCTACTATTTTACCAACGAATAGTGGGATTGACCGTCACATTATTGCTGAAAGAGTAAGTATGTTTGGTGTGACGGGGATTCGAACCCGTAACTCTCAGATGACAAGTCGAATGCCTATAAACACCTGGCCATGCCGGGCTTACGAACTAGTATTATTTAGTCGCAAGTGATGAACTAGATGATAAACCGGGTTGTACATTTACTTTATAAAGCCACAATTTAGCTTAGCATCACTTCTGTACCTAAGCCTGTCAATCTGTAGATATAAACTATGAGCTCAATCAAGTTATTTTTATACAATAACAGTTTGAACATAATATCAAGAAACGATTTGATAGGCAAATGTCATCTTTTGTTTTTTATTCAAAATCACAGAAATAGGTAAAAGTAAGAAAGATATCCTCGTGCTCGAAATTCTATATATTTAATCTGGACACACTTTTGTGATCCGAATGTATCAGTGTTTTGAGTCGCAAAGAGCAGTTACATACTTTTTGTATAAGCAATAAATCTGTAAGAATTAGTTTAAAATAAAAATGCCGTTTCATTGCGATTTTATATTGGTTGGGGATTTCTTGTGACTTGATGTTTTGCATATTGAAAATTATTTTAAAATAACGTACTGAGTCTTCTGTCTTTATAGAGAAATGTAAGTAAAAGCCGTATTTTTTAAAATAACGTACTGAGTTTTCCGAATTTATACAAAAATGTAACTAAAAGCCATATTTTTAAAAAATAAAATACTGAGTCTTCTGTCTTTTTTGAGAAATGCAACTAAGAGCCGTATTTGTTTAAAATAACGTACTGAGTCTTCCGTATTTATAGAGAACTATAACTAAAAGTCGTATTTTTTTTAAATAACGCACTGAGTCTTCGGTATTTATAGAGAAATGTAACTAAAGGCCATATATTTTTTAAAAATAACGTACTGAGTCTTCTGTATTTATGTAGAAATGTAAGTAAAAGCCGTATTTTTTAAAATAAGGTACTGAGTCTTTATAGAGAAATGCAACTAAGAGCCGTATTTGTTTAAAATAACGTACTGAGTCTTCGGTATTTATAGAGAAGTGTAACTAAAAGCCGTATTTTTCCATGATGCACACAACTTTAAAAATTCATCATTCTTGAAAGTATTTTCTTTTAATAATATAATTTTCGTTTGTACAGAAACAAATTTTAATGGTTGAAGATAGTAACGCATCAAACTATTTTCCAAACTGATGGGATGCTCTCTGGGTGACGTCCTTTAAATTGAACATTATTTTTTCTTATTTCTTTTACTTAAGCGAACAACTGTCATAACAGATTTGAGCCTCACAAACTTTTTTGTTGTGATCTGACAGCAGGTTTACAGAAAATAAATCAAATATAAATTTCGAAATATCGTTAGTTTTTTTTTATTCTAGCAACTGTCAAAAACGCAATTTATTATTGATTAATTTTGAAATTTACTGCCATTAAAATATCTTTGGGTAAAAATATGTACATTGTATTTTATTTATGAACCAATAAGTTGAAAGAATTATTTACGTCTCTTTATAACAAATTAGTCGCTTCTGGAAAACAGTTATCGAAATGTTATTTTCATACTACATGCTTAATTTAAAAATGATATTTGTATTAAACTGGTACTTAGTACAAAAAACATGTCATTGCTATTAAGAAGCTTGTTGTGTTGGGTAATAAGATTTTCTTTTTGTATCCACGAATTATACTCCAAGTAATGAACCACACACACACATATATATATATATATATTAAGAAGCTAGTTGTGTTGGGTAATAAGATTTTCTTTTTGTATCCACGAATTATACTCCAAGTAATGAACCACACACACACACATATATATATATATATATTAAGAAGCTTGTTGTGTTGGGTAATAAGATTTTCTTTTTGTATTCACGAATTATACTCCAAGTAATGAACCACACACACACACACACACACACACACATATATATATATATATATATATTAAGAAGCTTGTTGTGTTGGGTAATAAGATTTTCTTTTTGTATCCACGAATTATACTCCAAGTAATGAATCACACACACACACATATATATATATATATATATTAAGAAGCTTGTTGTGTTGGGTAATAAGATTTTCTTTTTGTATCCACGAATTATACTCCAAGTAATGAACCACACACACACACATATATATATATATATATTAAGAAGCTAGTTGTGTTGGGTAATAAGATTTTCTTTTTGTATCCACGAATTATACTCAAGTAATGAACCACACACACACACACACATATATATATATATATATATATATATATATATTATATATATATTAAGAAGCTTGTTGTGTTGGGTAATAAGATTTTCTTTTGTATCCACGAATTATACTCTAAGTAATGAACACACACACACACACACATATATATATATATATATATTAAGAAGCTTGTTGTGTTGGGTAATAAGATTTTCTTTTTGTATCCACGAATTATACTCCAAGTAATGAACCACACACACACATATATATATATATATATATATTAAGAAGCTTGTTGTGTTGGGTAATAAGATTTTCTTTTTGTATCCACGAATTATACTCCAAGTAATGAACCACACACACACACACATATATATATATATATATTAAGAAGCTTGTTGTGTTGGGTAATAAGATTTTCTTTTTGTATCCACGAATTATACTCTAAGTAATGAACCACACACACACACACACACACATATATATATATATATATATTAAGAAGCTTGTTGTGTTGGGTAATAAGATTTTCTTTTTGTATCCACGAATTATACTCTAAGTAATGAACACACACACACACACACACACATATATATATATATATATTAAGAAGCTTGTTGTGTTGGGTAATAAGATTTTCTTTTTGTATCCACGAATTATACTCTAAGTAATGAACCACACACACACACATATATATATATATATATTAAGAAGCTTGTTGTGTTGGGTAATAAGATTTTCTTTTTGTATCCACGAATTATACTCCAAGTAATGAACTACACACACACACATATATATATATATATGCACATTATCATTTTTTTCTTAAATTGTTCACAATTCTCTGTTCTTGATGGCAAAAAAGTGGAATAGATAACTATTTGCTTAGTGTAATAGAGAACACTATTCAACACTAAATCAACCCTTCTCTTCTATATTGAAACATTTATTAGAAATTTCATTATTTTCAAACTTTTCATATGTTTTTCTGTTCTGTTCTTTCAATGTAAACCATTTTTAAATAGTAAATTTATGCTAATTGTGAAGTTAGTAATTTATTAAAAGAAATAAAATAGTTTGATACATTTATTTCATCTATCCATTAATTCTATTGTTCAAAAAAGCACTAATTAACATTTTAATTAACTCTTGCTTATAATAAAAATGCATAACAAGTTGTAAACTCCAATTATGAGCATAAACGCAATGATTTTAATAAATTCACTCTGTAATTACTTTAGTAAAATTCTGAAAAAAAACAGTTAAAAGTGTAAACGATATTTAATATAATCAAAAGAGTTGCCATTCAGAAGTGTTATAACAATAAAAACCTTTATATAATGATAAGAGTTGCCATTCAGAAGTGTTATAACAATAAGAACCTTTATATAATCATAAGAGTTGCCATTCAGAATTGTTATAACAATAAGAACCTTTATATAATCATAAGAGTTGCCATTCAGAATTGTTATAACAATAAGAACCTTTATATAATCATAAGAGTTGCCATTCAGAAGTGTTATAACAATAAGAACCTTTATATAATCATAAGAGTTGCCATTCAGAATTGTTATAACAATAAGAGCCTTTATATAATCATAAGAGTTGCCATTCAGAAGTGTTATAACAATAAGAACCTTTATATAATCATAAGAGTTGCCATTCAGAAGTGTTATAACAATAAGAACCTTTATATAATCATAAGAGTTGCCATTCAGAAGTGTTATAACAATAAGAACCTTTATATAATCATAAGAGTTGCCATTCAGAATTGCTATAACAATAAGAACCTTTGTTCAGTAGTGTCTTGGTTTAATATGTTAAACTAAAAGGAAAACCATCGGGTGTTTTCTTATTTCAGCCGGATTATAGATATGAATATCCGTGTTTTGCATCCTTTCACCCCAAAAATACAGTGTTTTATACTTTTGGATCCGTGAGTGTATTATAGGAGTGACAGAAAGATTCCACGATACTGTGTGACAAGAGTAACCCAATAGTTGGAAGTGGTTGAGGTTGACTCCAGCCTGTTATTTGAAAATTAATGACGACAAGTGCAAATAGCCCACGAGTAACGTTGTGTGAAATGAAAGAAAACAAAAATAAAAATCGACAAAATTAGGTGAAATCAGCAAGTTTCTTTTCCTCCAAACTTCGTTAATTTCGACAGGGTGTTCGAAAAGTCTAGAAACATAAGTGATTTACAACTTTTTTTTAAACTTCAGATAGGTGACTAATTATGTTGCATGAGAAGATTGAGTTAGTCCTCCTGTGTGACAGAGAATAGTGGTGAAAGTAGAAGTTTGCTGTCGAATTTAATGTACGTAATCCAGAGAGATAGAGAAAACAGCATCACTCACAGTACCGCAGTTGCTACCCACATATAATGAGACTGTCAGTGTGGACCTTTGACACGAATATGTTCCACAGTTTTCAGATAGAATGTAAAAATTGTTTGCAAATTTGTTTCGAATTACAGGGATAGCGTGTGAAAAAACATTCTGTAAAATTCGTTAAAATATCTATGATTCCAGATTTTTAGGACGCCCAAAATAAGAAAGAAAGGGTTTTATTCTTGTTATTATAAATATATTTAAAAAATTATCACTCTTACCGGGATAAACTAAATAATGATTCGTGGTCTTTATTAGTTGTGTCTAAAACAGATTGTTAATTTTAGTAAAATTAAGCGTTTCAAATATACCTTCTACCAGGAAAGACATTCAACATTTTTCTTAAACTATGTAATTTTAAACCTTCCAAAAAATTATCATCCACACACTTTCAACAGAAAAAGTAAACTAAATATATTTTAATTTGAAATATTATCCTAAAAGTGAACCAGTAATCGAGTCCTACTGAACATGAGGCTATAAAAATATTGGATGATTTAAATTAAAATAATAGCTGTCTTTCATCAAGTACTGACAGTGTATTATCAACTACTTTTATAAACGAATCTTACTCAACTGCCGAAACATAGTTTTTGTTGGGTGTAAATTTTTGACACAGGTTTTTGCTCAGTGCAAACTATTGAAATAAATTCATGACAAATGATTAAATCATCGGTCCCAATTTACGTGATAATTAGATATTATTAAGCGTAAGTTATTGTATTATAATAACCAAGAAAGACAATACCATATACTGATGTTTTTTATAATGACCTGCTATAAAATGTTATATTCAGATGATATCAGACAAATAAATAAATTGAAATGGGAAATTCAAGCAGTGTTACTTAAATAATACATCAAATACAACTTGATTTGTTTGTAATTTCACGCAAAACTACAAGAGAACTATCTACGCTAACCAGTCCATAATTCAGTGGTGAAAGACTAGAGGGAAGACAGCTAGTCATCACAACAAATCGCCTGTTCCGAAAGTGGTCGTATATAGGATGAACGTGATATGAGAATATAGCCATTTGGTATATGCAAATTTAACTTCAGCATATCTGACTAGAGATACATTCTAAACTAGTTATAAAAGTGTGAGCTTTAAGTTTGTATCTGGCGATTTGTGAAGTGATGTTATATACTACAATATTCAATACAACTTATAATTAAAAATTATGAGAAAAATATTGCACAAACGCTATAGTGACTTCTGGAAACAAGCTAGATGATCGCTTTTCTCTTTCTCCGCACGTGTAAAAACAAACACACTTTTCTCAAATCTACAAGTTTCCACCTAGTAAACTGTTTCAATGCCTATAGTTAATTTATAATCACACTGTATTCGCAGTTAATGCTTCGTAATAGCTAATTCTATAACAAAACTATGAGAGACAGAAACGAGAAGATTTGGTTACGTCGTACTCTGTTCTTATTTCTAATAATGTAATTTCTCAACAGGAAACAACTTTATTTTGTAGACATTGCTTTGTTTAATTTTAAAGCGTCAAAGAGCTATGAATCATTTCACTGCTGTCCGACAAAAATATTAGTTAAAAAGAACAATAAACAGGTGGTTTTAAAATACGTTTCTGAAACTACGATATGGTTTGTTCAGAACGCTTTCAGGTAACAGTAATTTTAATATAATAACAAGAAAAAGACGTTCGTACAGAGGCTAATTTAATTTTGTTTTATGTAATTTATATCTTTGGTAGGAGAATCCAGTCACGGTAATTTGCCACTATTATCCCTGCAGTATTATTACTTCCGATAATTGTATTCAACGTAAATTTACTACCTGTAATAACTTATTAATGTCGAAAATACGTTTTAGTGTTCCATAACGCATTCAAACATTTGAAAATTAATTTTAACTTTGAAACAAAGATAACAATTAACACAGTTATAGAAAGTTCAATTTTATCGGGGTGACAATAACGACAAGAAATGTAAAGATGTAAACAAAGCACTGTAAAACCTTCTTGCTAGATATAATAAAAAATGACTGTTTACAAGGAATGTTTCTTAGCTTGCATAACTTTTAATAATTTTAAACAAGTGTTACTTTCTTTGTGATTATTTTTGAAATGAATAAATTATTACAAAGACTAAAATGCACTGGGAGTGAAATTACTGGAAGTTAAATTATTTACATTTAGACTTGGCACTTACTAATATACTTCATGTTACTAATACTATATGTACGGACATATAATAACATTGTGGTATTCGTATGAAATTTGTAAACTAAAATTTGTAAAAAAAATCTTACTCCAATGACTTCATGTCCTGAAGATATCAACGTTAACATTTCTGATTATATACAAACGATGCAACGAAATAAAAGAAGATAAAGGTCCAAACTTCGAGTGATTTCGAATAGTCGAAAAAAGGATGTTGTTTGTTTGTTTTTCAAATTTCGTGCAAAGCTAATCAAGGGCTATCTGCGCTGGCCGTCCATAATTTAGCAGTGTAAGACTAGAGGGAAGTCAGCTAGTCATCACCACTCACCGCCGACTCTTGGGTTACTCTTTTACCAACGAATAGTGGGATTGATTGTAACATTATAACGCCCCCACGGCTGAAAAGGCAAGCATGTTTGGTGGGATGGGGATGCGAACCCGAGACCCTCAGACTACGAGTTGAACACCTTAACCCACCTGACCATGCCGGGCCTCGAGAAAAGGAATAGTGAAGAATTCGAAAACATTAAAATTTTTAATTTTGCTATATTTTTGTATGTTAACCAACATATATGTGCTATTTAAATGCACAAAAGTTAATTACTAAATCAGTACAGAGTTCTCAGAGTTATCTACCGGATAGGTGCAGCTTACTCACATGCTCCAGATAATAATACAAGGTATGACAATATCAAGAAGTTAATAACGGTGCAAGCTAGAAACATTTAGACTTCAAATTTAATGATTGTATAGGTCGAAATTATGGTACGAAATTGGATTTAGTGTTTTTAGTTGAAGGTAGCTGAAGAAACAACAATAATCGTGCAGGTACCCAAATGTACAACTGGTACAGGTGCTAATTAAAAGCTACGCACTTTAGATCTACTAAATATCTAACACTAATAAATATATAGACGACTGATATTTTTGTGTCTCAGCACTTCAAACTTCAAAACAAGAACAAAAGGTTTTAAGGACATGTGCATTAGGTAACATTATCCTGTTCTTTGTGTTTCATCCATGTTATGATCGCTGGTTGTGACATCTATATTTATTTGTTTTGTACTTTAAGCACGAAGCTATACAATGGCAAACTGTTTTTTTTGCTCATATCGAGCATCGAAACCCGATTTTTAGTGTTATAAGTGTTTATACGTACTGGGAAGACGCCGGGGGGTCATATAAATAATATTATTATATTAAATTTTATTATAGAGTTATCTTTATGTATTATTAGTGTTCGTTAGAACTTTAACTGTAATCATGGTATTGATAACCTAATATTAATTCTAGAACTGATTACTAAATGAGAACTTCAGATAAGAAGTGAAGAGGAATGTATGATAATAATTATATGTGAAACATATCATATCTGTTATACCAGATGCCGACGAGACCGTTGGACCAATACCAGGACTCTTGAGCGTTACCTCTCTACTGCGAAATAAATTTTATGCATGCAAACGTTCATTCAATCGTAAGGCACTATCATGCAGCATAGGTAAAAATAGATGACTTCTTTGATATTTTATAACCTTAATGCACCACTTTTTGAGAATATAAACTTAAAATTAAACTAATTATTAGCGGTAAGTCTTTTTGGAGTTACAACGCTAAAATCAAGAGTTCGATTCCCTTCGGTCAACGCAATAGATAGCTCGATGTGGCTTTACTATAAGAAAACACACAACTTTAGTGTCACATGTAAATAAACAGAATAGGAATTTATTATTTTTTACTTTCTCACTTTCAACAAAAATTAGAAAATCTGATTTTTGCCAGAGTTATTTTACATAATTATGCACTTATTTTCGATTAACATGTGCGATAATAAGTGAGAGTTCTAAACCAGAACCACTGAAAATCTCATTGTATAATGTATCTTTTCATGAAGAACGTAACTAAACTACTAGAACTCCATATTTTAATGCCATCCGTATCCACAAACTGGACAAGTTCATATAGGTTAGAAAACAATTACCCGTTGCTGAAAAAAAACACAACAGAAACACCTTTCCTTTTCAGTTTCTTTTCTTGAACAATGTCATTGGCTACTAAAAAGACGATGGTTTAGCTTATATTTATCTTGAACAATGTCATTGGCTAAAAAGACGATTGTTTAGCCTATTTTTATCTTGAACAATGTCATTGGCTATTGAAAAGACGATGGTTTAGCCTATATTTATCTTGAACAATGTCATTGGCTAAAAAGACGATGGTTTAGCCTATATTTATCTTTAATTTCAGTGGACCACTGACTGATCCAAATCAATAATTCGAGATTGCTGACGATTGCTTCAAAGACTTCGAAAAATTTCAATTTTATTTCAGTATGGAACCATTAACTTGAGAATGTAACAGGCCTAGTTGATCATACTCTCGTAGTTGTTGTAAGTGTGATGTATGATATAAACTTCTATCAAATTGAGTCGTACGCGTGGGGAAAGCAACCAAAAATGTTTTGGCAAATACTAATAATGAGAAAAACGTAGAAGAAAACGTCCACGGCCAAATTATTATAAAAATATGAATGATGAAGCTGTAATGATGAAAATGACAATGTAGCTTTTATTGATAATAATGTTTTAGTCTTTAATGAATATAGTTATGATGACAATGAAAGTTAATACGTCATGAAAGAATGAAAAGACAGATACAATATCAGAGATGTTTCTGAGGTAGATGATCATTTGGCGAGAGACTCGCCTGAGTCGAAAAGTATATGAAAGTGAGTCACATTAACGCTACCGATAAAGCAAGTCGTATAATTATTGTAATCATGTCAATACTAAATAAAATATTCTCTATTATTTTACCCAGTGATATAGACCAGTTATTGCTTAATACAAGAAAAAAAATTGTAAAAGATAACTGAGAAGCCAAGTAAATTATATCTAGTAAGAAGTAAAAGAAAAATATAATTGAAGTAAAATCAACTCTTTTTTTTTCCTGAATTCGATCCAGAAAATGCTGTTAGTAACTCCATTATTTGCTTTACTACAAAATGGCAATGCTTTTTTGTTTGTGTGAAATCAATATCAAATTTAAATGACACCTGAAGTTTTAGCTTGATACAGTGTTTTATAAATGCATTTCGAATCAGACTGTTTACAATTTCAGTGCTAGTTATCTAACATTCTTAACATATAGCTAATATACGTTAATACATTGATATTTGTGTAGCGATATATTCACCACATTTTACTTTATACGTTCCAGATGTTACCCAATTTTTTGCTATGGAGGTGTTAAAATATATTTTTTATGAAAATAGTTGAAATGTTTGTGTTTAACTTCGTACAAAACTACAAGAAGGCCATCAGTCCTTCATTTTTGAGTGATAGACTGGAGAAAAGGCTACCCTAATCAGATAAAATAGTGGAATTTTCCATTCACTCTTATAACCCATATACGCTCCACCTCTAGTGCAGCGGTATGTCCACGAATTTACAACGCTAAAATCAGGGGTTTGATTCCCCTCGGTGAGCTCAGATAGGTGTGGCTTTGCTATAAGAAAAACACACACTCAAACACATAACCTATATAGGACTCTAAACTGGAAGGTGCGATCTGTATGTGTGTGTGTGGGAGCAATCTCAGTTGCTTTCTCTCGCACGTTTCTATTAGTTCTCGTTCGGTCCTAAATGGTCCTGATAATATAGCAGCATTAGCTAGCAAAGACAGTATAATTTTTATAATACTTATTTCATACATTAAATATTTCATAAAAACCATTTTACAAACCTACCGAAATATATTGTGGACTGTGATACACCTGTAAAACCAGAACAATCAAATACCATAGTTATACACACTTAGAGCATAATGATTGATATGAGATGAGTAGTAACAAAAAACTAAGCGTGTTGTTGGTGGTATTCAATTCTAATTTTGATAAAATAAAACAAAAATACAGTTATTAAATATTTTTATAAATATTATACGGATGGTTGAATACGATATATGAATATAATTTTGAATGCGCAAACCGGAAACTCACGTGACAACCACAACTGAGATAAAATAATGGTGGCATAGCGTACTTTTTGATATTATGATTGGTTTGGTTTCTTTTGAATTTCGCGCACAGCTGCACGAGGGCTATCTGCGCTAGCCGTCCCTAATTTAGCAGTGTAAGACGAGAAGGAATGCAGCTAGTCATCACCACCCACCGTCAACTCTTGGGCTACTCTTTTACCAATGAATAGTGGGATTGACTTTACATAATAACGCCCTCATTGTTGAAAGGGCGAACATGTTTGGTGTGACGGGGATTCGAATCTGTGACTCTCTGGTTACAAGTTGAATGTCTTAACCCCTGGCCATGCCGGACCGACATTATGATATCGGCGAAAACTGTTCGCCACTTGACTCAACTACACTCAGTTCATAAGGGTGTGTTCAAATCGGAGCTTTATAATGCCCAAGACGGGAACACTTATTGTACATAACGACAGTGGAAAACAATCGGGACCAGCCAGAAAGAGACATGCATACAGCAAGTCGTACGTATCGCAGTTATTGTAATCAAAATGCGACATCGTTTAAAGTGTGACAGTCTCCGCAATTCAAACATCAGTGGTAAATAAAGTCCACGAATTTCTGGCAATAGCATCCGACGTAATAATGAAGAAGGATTTCAAGTTGAAAAAGCAATACGTGTCACGTTTAAATAAATGTTTCTGACACACGTTAGTTCAACCGTCGTATACATCTTGATCAGTTAAAGAATTAAACAGAAGTATTTATATTGCCATTAAAGTAGTTTTAAACATTTATTTGTACTCTGAGACTTTATAGCACTATTGACATATTGTTTTCATTCTGTGAAGTTACAGTGTATAAACCGGGTTTCCATACCCATGGCGGGCAGAGCAAGACAGCTTAACTTTAAACAAACACAGACATTTGGTACTAAGGACATGCGTATTCATGAAAATGAAGTGTGAGAAACAACAAAGATTTTTATATTATTGTCAATTCCTTCTAAAGCTTTTGAATTGGAATTTCGTTCATTGAAATTATTCAAATTCTGCAACTCTAATCATTTTTCACTGATAATACATTTTCCCTAAGTCACGCTAGTTGATCCATAAAATAAGTTTTTTGAAGTTTCAATTTATTTTTACTTGTGTACGTAAAAAAAGCGTTTTTTGAAAGTTGTTTTATTGAAAATAAATCATATTGAATACAAAATAACTACTAAAAATTGCTAGGCCCGGCTCGGCCAGGTGGGTTAAGGCGTTCGACTCATAATCTGAGTGTCGCAGGTTCAAATCCACGTCGCACCAAACATGCTTACTCTTTCAGCTGTGGGGGTGTTATATTGTAACGGTTAATCCCACTATTCGTTGGTAAAAGAGTAGCCCAAGAGTTGGCGGTAAGTGGTGATGACTAGTTGCCTTCCTTCTAGTCTTACACTGCTAAATTAGGAACGGCTAGCGCAGATAGTGCTCGTGTAGCTTTGCGCGAAATTAAAAAAAACAAACAAAAACACGTTCTGATTGGGCGTGGTCCACGTAATTGCGTGTGAGGCCGCGAGTCGGAAATCCTGAGGGTGTGTACACGATATTGATTCCAATGTACATTGTATTATGATTTCCCTATAGCAACTTGTTTGGGGGGGGATTGATTGTCACGATATAATACTCTTAAAAGGGCGAGTATGTTTGTTGTGACGGGGATCCGAACCCGCGACCCTTAGATTATGAGCCGAACTCCCTAAACACTTGACCATGACGAGCCGAAAGAGAAAGTAGAAAACATATTTGTTTGAAACATATTTTATTTAAGATTTTTTAAGTAAATTAGGAGTGCTTTTTATATCGTGTTTTTTTTTTCACGCATGGATATGTGAAAAAAATCAATACCAAGCTTTCATTTAGATTTTCTTCTGGAAGAGAATGTTTTTGTATGAGTTATACACACATATATGTGTATTATTTAGTAGATGCCTAAGTACACTTATGATAATACCTATGTTGACTGAGGCATAGCTGTTTTATGAGAAAGAAAAAATATTATGGATATGAAAACTCTAGTCAGTTCAAGTGATGCAAAGTAACATAGAAAGTGAATTATAAATTTTAGAAAGTCTCTCTTAGGTTAAAAGTAATCGGCGAAAGATGCGCTACTCTATGCGCGGTGACTAAAGACATGATGAGAGTCATTGTCATCATCTACTATTCAGTGGAATGTATATTGACAAGGGATACATCAACACGGTATTTATTGATCATTCTGCTCCTAGCTCTAACACACAAAATTTACAACTTCATGACACTTTTACAGCCATTCTTTCTTCCCTGTCTCAGTATACAACACCTTCAGGTGGTCAGAAACTACAATGCTTCATTTTATTACATTTTCTTGAAAGTTTTCAGGGCATATTTTGACGGAATTTATATACCCAACACTCAGAACAAAAGTTACAAAGGAAAACCTCTCCATTTGAAATTCAGATTTAATTTCCTGATCTCAGTTGAAACCACAAACTGGTTGTGGAAAGTATTTTTCTTTTTTTCAAATTCAATTCAAATGTATTTGGTTCAAAGTAAGCCACTTCGAGACCACCGTGCTTAGATTAATGAGAAACTCTACATCTTACCAAGATTGGGTATAAACGAACATGGTTACGCTTAGAAACAAACATGAATATGTAGACTAGATAATCAAAGACCAAGTAAGTAGAAAATGACTCCTACTTAAGAAACTGAAAAACAGAAGATAGAAATCGAGGACAGTAGTTCAAAGATATTGTTAAACTGCTCAAATGATATTATGGGAATATCATTAGAGAAACTTGTTTGATCATTTTGTAAGTTAATTGTAAGAAGATATTATGGGAATATCATTAGAGAAACTTGTTTGATCATTTTGTAAGTTAACTGTAAGAAGAACATTTAATAAACTACAGCACGTGCACAACACTTTTTATGAGAATATGTAAATGAAATCATGAAAAGTCCAGGTATTTATGAAAGCCAGTGTTAAAATTAGATTTCAGATCATATCTGAACAGATCTCGTCAAGTGCGTTCTAAAAACAGGTAGTTTTACATATTTCTCTGTTTGTTTGTTTGTTTTGGGAATTTCGCACAAAGCTACTCGAGGGCTATCTGTGCTAGCCGTCCCTAATTTAGCAGTGTAAGACTAGAGGGAAGGCAGATAGTCATCACCACCCACCGCCTACTCTTGGGCTACTCTTTTACCAACGAATAGTGGGATTGACCGTCACATTATACGCCCCCACGGCTGGGAGGGCGAGCATGTTTAGCGCGACGCGGGCACGAACCCGCGACCCTCGGATTACGAGTCGCACGCCTTACGCGCTAGGCCATGCCGGGCCTTATTTCTCTGTTATCTAATAAAAGATATAATATATTAACAATATTTTCAAAGGGAGGCCACCTTTTTTTGTCAAGCCCCTTTATGTAATATTTTGCCTAAATATATTTTATATATATATATATATGTATAATTTCGTAATTTTAGCTGTTTTAAGCATGATTGATAATCTGTTTTAATCTTTCTATACTGATATATTGGTTAAACTTCTGGGACATTGAATGTTTCATATTTTTTATATATTCATTAAAAGTAACGTACTAGGTTTATAGTGGAAGAGATAGTTTTGTGTTTGTTTGTTTTTGAATTTCGCGCAAAGGTACTTAAGGGCTATCTGCGCTAGCCGTCCCTAATTTAGCAGTATAAGACTAGAAGGAATGCAGCTAATCATCACCACCCACCGCCAACTCTTCGGCTACTCTTTTACCAACAAATAGAGGTGACATTAAAATATGTTTTTTATTGTATATCTCTAATAAAATTATTCTAGAGAACGTTCTTTAAAACTTCCCAAACATAATATAAAACATAAACATAATTCATCTAAAATTCTTTCATGATGTTCTCTAATTCTGAAACAGCTCAGGAACATTTTTTCTCTGGAATTTTCCATTAAAATACATTGATAGTGCTCTAAAAGCATGGGAAATAACATTCTCCTATCAATTACATTTTTCTAACCACTGCAAGTTCGGACTCACTGAATTATCATCATGAAACATAAAAGTAATAAATGCTCTTTCCTGGTGACAACATTGCTCTGTCTTTAATTCGGTGAACTTTCTGATTTACATTGTTCTATGCTCGTGTAACTGATTTTATTGTACAAGGCTCGTATGCACTTCCAGAATTCCGAAGACAAAACTTGTTTCTTTCCAAACTTTCAAATTCAAAATAAATGTGGTTTGTGTGCTTCTTCTTGTCAGATCTGATATATTTAATACATCGTTCTAATATCAAGAGCTGATAATTTTAGTAGCTGATACATCACTGTAACTTAACTGTATCTACGTCACTCATTTTGTCACAGACTTTTGTTATAAGTAAATAAATTGGTATTAATACTCATTTCATTTATTAGCGTTAATAAAATGAGAAGAAAACCTTTCCTCGAGGTCTGAAATTTAGAAAATCTGTAAAAAACCATATTTTTATTGTTATTTGACATTCATCAGTTATTTATAAACATGATTTCCTTTTTCTATCAAAATTACATACAATGTTCCTGAAATTCGTCACAGAAATTATCTCTTGCCAAGTATAATTACTCTTTTCTTTTCATATCTTGGGTTATTTTCGTAACTTGTTAATTTGTTGAGAATTTGCGTTGTGCACATAAAAATATTGCTTTGATACAAATGCATTTATGTTGTTAACTCGATAGTTTTTTTTAATTAATATGTCGCTAAATATAATATTTACCAAATCCGCAGTTTCTGTTTTCTTGTTCGCTTTACGAAAGGCATATTTTGTTCTCAGTCGATATGTTTATTATAAATAGTTGAGATAAGTACTGGATCTAGTCAGTCGATATGTTTATTATAAACAGTTGAGGTAAGTACTGGATCTAGTCAGTCGATATGTTTATTATAAACAGTTGAGGTAAGTACTGGATCTAGACTTGCACCCATTTCAGTTAGTTTAATGTAGAACTATCGAAGAACCTTAATATAAATCAAAGTAATTTTTTGTTATACACTAACATTACACACGTTAAGTGATTATTCTGCATCTTTACTTTCTATTTAACTGACGATATATAATTCTAAGAAATCGAGAACCGTCCTTGAAAGTTTGAATAAATTTATAGCACTTGAGCTAATGAATATACCGTTATTAAAATCCTAATCTAAACTTTAACAACACACGAATGTTTATTTATTCCTGTATTAATGGTGTCTGTTGATCGATTATCGCGATAAATAATTTGATGGGTGCTGGGATAAAAAAAACACAAACAAACAAGAAATCTTCCAAAAAAACATATTATTCTAACTATATTGGCTTAGAATCATCAACCTGATCTGAAGAAAACAAGAACAACTTTCAACAGATATTAGCTCTCCGAGTCTGACAGTGTGGAACAAAGATAAAGAGCCGGAAACGAAAACAGATTTAAAACCTGATTAGCTACTCTTTTTCATTGTACAGAGCCAATTGGACTTTCAAGTAAATTAGAACAAAGCTTGACGTACACGCACAGAAGAAGAAAAGTGTGATTGTGATTTATATGTGATTTCACCGGTTTCATGAGCACTATCACTAACCTTTAATGAGTTTGTTGTAGCTGGTCAGTTTTTTATTAGTTACAAACTTGCAATGTTATATTCCGTTAGAGTGCATAGTTTCATTCAGTATTACATTGACTTCCTTACATTGGTGAAATGGATATGAAACGATACAACATCCGAAATTCCATAGACTTATTCATGATATCGACGAAAGAGTAATTGCATTTATCAAGAATGTTTATTTTTTTATATTGACATTTCCGTAACAATTAAGACTTTAAAATATATTTTAACTCAGCTTTGTAGTACACATGACGTTAATTTATCATTTATGCTAATGGCTTGAGATCTTAAAAATGTAGCATAAATATTAACAGATTAACATGATAAACTAAGTTATTTCAACGAAGAAGTGTTACCTGCTTGTAGTGCTCATAAATCATTTTATATGCAGTTCCCGAGTAAATGTTTTTTGAGATTCTGCTTTATTCGTTGGTTTATAGCAAACTAATGATAATAATCTGGGTGATTTAAAGACTGGGTAAACCAAGACACGAAAGTATTTTTCAAGAAACAGACATACAATCTTCAAAATGAAGCATAAGCAAAAAAGATATTCTTGTGATAACAATTACACTGAAAGAAGTTTTTTATTAGCAGTTTTGGTTATTAAAGCGAGTAGTTTAAACAATAATTTAGTAATAAAAAATATTTATTATTTTGAATGCAACCGAATATTTATTAATATTTCTTTTGTATCATTATCTATTCCTATTACGTGTGAAAAATAAGATTTAGCTAGCATTCCCGTCAAGTGAAGTGTCTGTGTATCAACATAAAATTAATTCTCGTTCTGACCTAGACCTTTGTTAAAAATATTCAGTTCTAGACCACATAGAAGATTGAATATTGTTTGTAAGTTTGTAACACCTTTGCATTTAAACTAGAATTAATTCGCTCTCAGTGAACATCGATAAAATATTTAGTTACAGAACAGATATAACACTAAGTAACGTTTATTAGTTTGTAAAAGTTTTCAATATAAACCACTATTAGTAATAACTGCTATTACAAATTGTATCGTAAAGCAAATGTGAATGGCATAAATTTATTTAGAATGTTATTTACACACAATTGTATCATGTGAAATATTGTTTAAAACGTTAATCATTTATAAGGCATATATAAATTCATGTTGTTTTTGTTTATACTTACAAAAATGAATACTTCAATTCTGGAAACAAATTGCTTTACGAAAAAGGCAAGTCTAGGTACATTATTCATACATGATGTGAACGAACAGGCGTGATTCTGTTAGAAATTTAGTTAATAATATTTCTTTAATTGTTAAACTAAAAATATATAATTAAGTTTAGATAGATGTAAATTTGAATCGCATTTCTGAAATTTAATATTTTTAGTTAAAAATTCTTAGCATAAACAATAATAACTGGTAGAACGAAGGAAAAGTCTTCATAATTACTCTTACCATAATTACAAAGGCAATCTGATAATTATTTTTTAAGATAGTTTATTTTTGAAATTTTATATTTGTCTGTATTGCAATTAAATAAAACTGAACTAAATTTAAAGGTATAAAATTTGAATTTGTTTACTAATATTGAAATGAATAAAAAGTCAAGAAGTTCTTAAACTGTTTATGGTTAATTAAAACAATTAAATCCTTAGATTAAAATAATTTCATTTAAAAAGTGTTAGATTGCATTCAAAGAAACTGTGATATTTTTTAGAATAATCAAACAATTTTGATACATTGGTTCCTTGGGGATTTTCAAGAATTAGGAGAGTGTATAATAATAAATCGCGTTATCGAATACTTCTGTGTTTATTGAGCCTCACTAGCGTAATGATCTCTGGGTTTAGTGAAACACATTGTCGGCAAGAGATAGGGCGAATGTCACGTGATTGGATACTGTACACTATTTTGATTCTTGCAGATCGTTCAAGAACCAGACAAAGAATGTAGTGTTGAAAATACAATTGGTCAAATAGTGATATACTATGACAAGTACAATTAACTATAAACATACTTCGCTGGCTTGTTTTTGTTTGTTTTGAAGTTCACGTAAAACTACACGAGAGCTATGTGCGCTAGCCATACCTCATTTAGCAGTGTAATAGTTGAAGGAAGGTAGCTAGTCATCACTCAACACCGTCAAGTCTTGGTCTAATCTTTTATCAACCAATAGTGGGATTGACTATCACATTATAACGCCCCCACGGCTGAAAGATCGAGGGTGTGTGGTACGACGGTGATTGCGAGTCGATCGCACTGACCACCTAACCATGCCGGGCGCCGCTAGGTTAAAAGGCATTGACACCTTAAGTTATCTCTAGATTGTGGAAACTTAAGGAAGTCTGTCTGAGGAAACATTTTTTTTTTTGAATTTCGCACAAAGCTACTCGAGGGCTATCTGTGCTAGCCGTCCCTAATTTAGCAGCGTAAGACTAGAGGGAAGGCAGCTAGTCATCACCACCCACCGCCAACTCTTGGGCTACTCTTTTACCAACGAATAGTGGGACTGATCGTCACATTATAACGCCCCCACGGCTAAAAAAGCGAGCATGTTTGACGCGATTCGGGCGCGAACATACGCGACCCTCAGATTACGAAGTGCATGCCTATACAAACGTTTTTTGTTTCCTGATTGTTAGTAACTTTAAGTAAATTTAGAAAAAATGTATATTGTTGTAGTTAATGCTTACATTTTATTATTTTTGTGTATCCTCATAAGTGGTACGATATCTTGATATTATTACATTCTTTTTGACAAATTAGAGCTCACAGAGACTTAGCTGTAACGGTCTCATATAAAGAAAATTAATTTTGTAATGAAATTTCGCTGCTAAGGAAGCATCTAAAATGAGGATTGGTTTCAAGAGGGATTTTAATTTAAGTAGAGTTAATAGTCGAGGTATTCTCTCCAGATAGTCGTTAGATTTATCAGTACACTTCACGTGTAAGCGTTTTGATACAGTGAAACAATTTATCAATGTTTAAAACTCGTTTACGTGTATAAAGTTTTAGTTGCAAGAGTTGAAAATGACAAATATTACGTTTATGTACTTTAATTTAAACAAAATTTTAAAAGTTTATTATATAATGTACAAGGACAAACAATAAGACATTATTTTATCAAGGAAGCATAACGAATTATAATATAAATAATATAAAGTATTAGGCTTTTAGATCATACTAATCTTCTGGTTACTATGACGTCAGATGTAAAAGGAAATTATTATATTTTAAAATACTTAAATATTTAAGTTTATATTAAGTTCCTGGATTCTGTAAGTGTTTGTTAGAATTATACCAAAAATACTTAAACAAATTGGTTCCAAACCGAATCTTACACTACGATTTCTAATTACATTTTGCTTTTTTTTACAACAATTTCTGTACTGAAGAATATTTTGAGAATAATGAATAGTCGTGTGATGTTTTAACGTGTCTTTTTACCATCACACTGATATTTTATTAGTATAGGACTTCCAGAATGTGTAGCATTGATGTTGCTAATTTATTCTTCTAACCTAATTAGCTGACAAGCTATTTAAAATACTAAAGCTAAATGCGTAGGGCAATCAATCATTCATTTTATCACTTGTTATATTCATACATAGTATATGTGTGTGTGTGTTTGAATATAACCACGTGAATTTAGTTTTATCCGCAGGAACTTATATTTAATATTTTAAACAACTTCTCAGCTGAACAGTTCACAAGAATATATTAATGATACATATTTTAGAAACACTTTATGAAAACAGAATCACTATAGCCTTTCTTTTCGACTTACATTTGTTCAGAGAGGTGAAAGTCCGTGAAACTCGAATAACTGAATGAAAAGTAATAAATCGAATGATAAATTGAGCTTCAAATTTATTTTTAATATGAATATATAAACTTGGTTGTGTATGAGAAAGAAATGTTGTAGTTATTATAACACCAATGTTTAATATTGTTTTATGGATAAAAAATATTATATAATATTTCACTGTCACGTAACTCAGAGATTTTCAAACTGAAGGAAGCAGAAAAGTGTCACGGGGGCTGAAAAATACATAAATACACAATTCTATTAAGATCCTTATTATCTACAGGTTTATCGGGTGATTCTAGTGTGGGTTCAGACAGGATGTGGAATGTTCTAGAGGTTTTGTACTTAAGCTAATTAAAGTGGGTACAGCACAACATATTTATTATCAATAACTATACAGCACAACATATTTATTATCAATAACTATAAAGTTAACTTTTTAATATTTTTAAAAGCATAATAATACCAATCGAAAATAATTTAAATATTCATCATTTCTGCCTTTCTCTGTCTGGTTCATAATAGTGTATTTATCACAGCCAAAGAACTAATGTAAAACAAAATAATTGCTGTTATCTATCAAATATTTTAAATGTAAAATTTTGTTATAACGTTCATTTCTAAAACAATTTTAAGTGTATTCGATTTATCGATTTACGATATTTTACTTTTTAAATTCTGAATAAAATCGACATTCAACTATTCATAAGATATTCTCAAATACTGTATTATTACGAGAAATAAGAATATTTGATGTACGACATAACTTTAAAAAGAGTAAATTAGATTAGTAAAAATAAATTTTGTGAAACTGTTTGTGTTTCCACTGATAAAATTTTAAATCATTTCAATTGTTAAAATGTTACTTCATTACAAATTGCTTACATATTGTATATCGTAAAAATAATTAGAAATCGGCCCTAAGATACAAATTTATAACTAAATATCCTCATCTGTGTACAACTCAATACTGGATACAAACGAACGTTTTGCATTTGTTTGTTTAGAATTAAGCACAAAACCACAGAATGAGCTATCCGTGCTCTGCCCCCCGCGGATATTGAAAACTGGTTTTTAGCACTGCGAATCCACAGACATGCCGTTGTGTCACAAGGAGGAAAATGCTTTGTGATATTACATATACATAGAAAATTGTATATGCAAAAACAGCTCGTTTGGGTTGAAAAAATATTTTACATAGAAGAGCGAACAACGTTTCGACCTTCTTCGGTCATCGTCAGGTTCACAAAGAAAGAGGTAACTGACCGGAAGCTGACCACATGTATGAAAGGGGTTGTGTAACTGAGTGTCGGAACGTAGAGGGCGGTGTTAGATGTTTGAATATATAATTTTATTTATTTTATTATATTAATATAGGTATAAAGGCTTTCCTTTATATTGGTTTATTTTGGGTTTAAGTTATTGTATAAGTAAGGCTTCTTTAATATTCCGTTTGTTTATGCTTGTTTCTTTATTTAGTATTTGAGTGTTTTCTATGGTTATGTTGTGTTTATTTGACTTGCAGCGTTTGAAAACGTGTGAAGGTGACTTTTTATGTTCTTTGAATCTGGTTTCCATTTTTCTACTTGTTTTTCCAACATAGAAGTCGTGGCAGTTATCACATTGTATTTTATAAATAATGTTGGTGTGGTGTTTGTCAGTGTAGTTTTTACATAGTATAGACCACAGTTTTGTGCCTGGTTTTCGAATAAATTTGGTATTAACTGGAATGTCATATTTTGTTACTAGGTTTTGCCAAATGTTGGTTATTTGTCTGCTGATGTCAGGAATATATGGTATACAGCAGTATATGGTTTCGTGGTTTTTTGATTCGTGAGATATATTTACTTTTGTTGGTTGATTTTGCTTTCTGTCTAGGTGTGTGCGTATAATGTTTTCTACGGTTTATGGAGGAAACTTATTGATGTTGATGAAGTATTGTTTTATTTTGTCTAATTCATCGTTAATTTTATCTGGTGAGCATAGTTTTATGGCTGTGTTTATTTGGTTTCTTAGTATGTTGAGTTTCTGTTCTGTTTCATGTGCTGAGTCCCAAGGAATGTACGCACACCACAAATATACGGCATCCCCAAACCTCATAAACCAGATTGACCATTACGTCCAATAATGTCCACATATGAATCGTTTAATTACAATCTTGGTAAATACATAGCATGGGCATTCTCCAAATATGTAACATCAGCCAGCTCATTCATCAAAGACTCTTTTAATTTCAAGTCTAATCTAAATCAACTTAATCATAAAGCCTTAATGGCCAGTTTCGATGTTATATCCCTCTTTACAGAAGTTCCAACCACTGAAGCCTGCAAAATAACCTTAGAACTCTATATCCGTGACCCTAACCCAACTATAGACATTCCCAGCAACCAATTAGCAACCTTT
The DNA here is from genome assembly GCF_004210375.1 of Tachypleus tridentatus. Taxonomy (NCBI): domain Eukaryota; kingdom Metazoa; phylum Arthropoda; class Merostomata; order Xiphosura; family Limulidae; genus Tachypleus; species Tachypleus tridentatus. Next base: position 46,705,665 of record NC_134836.1, read on the forward strand.
ATAGAATTCACCACGATAAAGACAAACTTCATGTTCAACAACCAAAACTATATACAAACAAATGGCCTAAGCATGGGCAACCCAGTATCACCAGTTTTAGCCAATATTTTTATGACACAAGTTGAAACACAAGCAATTGACACAGCATTACATCCACCACTATACTGGTACAGATATGTAGATGACACGGTTGCGGGGTTCAAATCTACAGAACACATACTTAATTTTTTCCATCACATTAACTCTATACATCCCAACATTAACTTCACATGTGAACAGGAAGAAAGCAATCAAATATCATTTCTTTCAAAACGTTGTTCGCTCTTCTATGTAAAATATTTTCTCAACCCAAACGAGCCGTTTTTGCATATATATTTCTCTACAAGTGGGTTTTCTCGACATCATTGATTATTATTTCATAGAAAATTGGTTTGTTTTTTAATTTTGCGCAAAACTACACGAGGGCTATCTGCGCTAGCCGTCCCTAATGTAGTAGCTTAAGACTAGAGGGAAGGTAGCTAGTCATCACCACCCACCGCCAACTGTTGGGCTACTCATTTATCAACGAATAGTGGGATTGATCGATCCTTTATAACGTCCACACGGCTGAAAGGGCGAGCATGTTTGGTGTGACGGGGATTGGAACCCTGGATTCTCGGATTACGATTCGAGTGCCTTAATCACCTGGCTATGCCGGGCCAAATAGAAAATTAGAAACCTAAGTAGTTAAGTTTTTCTTCTTTTTATTAAAAGCATAAAGCAAAGTTTAGTTACTAACAAGGGAAAAATTAGTCTTAAAAAGAGTTTAATTCAAGAGAAAACTTCTCAAAACGTTTTATTGTTCTGCTTTTTAGCAATTTTTTATTGAACAAATTTGAATGAGAAAGCTGACGTGAAAGCGTGACTAGTATTTTTTTTGTACAAGAAAAGCTTATTAAATTAAACAATATAATCTTCAGTTTAACGTCCTATCTCTCTGTCAGTCTCATATTTCAAGTCTTGTTTGCTTCAACGTCACCTGAAACCAAAACATAATGGAACAATTATTAGAATTCTTATTAATTCTAAAGTGAAAAATCTTCGAACCGCGTTTGTGCAGTACAATACAACTAACATAACTTAAGGCACACTTGGTGAAACGAAACTTTTAAGAAGTTCAATTATAAAGTCATCTTTGAATTTAAATCAATGTTAAAAAAAACTTTGGTTATTTTATTTATTTTCTATTCCTCATTTGGTTTGATTTCTTTAGAATTTCGCGCAAAGCTTCTCGAGCGCTATGTGCGATAACCATCTCTAATTTAGTAGAGTAAGACTAGAGGGAAGGTAGCTAGTCGTCAACACCCACCATCAACTCTTGGGCTACTCTTTTACCAACGAGTAGTGGGATTGAACGTAACATCATAACGCCCCCACGGCTGAAAGGGCGAGCATGTTTGGTGTAACAGGTATTAAGAACCAACGACCCTCAGATTACGAGTCGAGTGCCTGAACCACCTGTCCATAGAGGGCGTATTCCTCATTTTTATTTCTAATCTAATATTTAGTTCTGTTACCACTAAAAGCTGTTTAATTCATTTAATTCGCATTTACAAATTCATTGTGAATTACTACAAAATGGCTTGTTAAGTTAATAATTTCTATGCTGTTAAAGTTAGGTGTATTTATTTGGCTGAATGACTATCACTTTACGATTTCTCAACTTCTGCCAAATATTTACTCTTTTTTAATTTCCTGATTAACCAAACGATTAAAATTATTGTTGACGGAACAGAAAAAATGAATGTAGTTTCAAAAATACGAAAGTAAATTTACAAATATATGTATTACAAATACGAATGTAAATTTACAAATACGAAAGTAAATTCAGTTTACAAATATATGTATATATATATATATATATATATTCTAATGTGACATTTTATAAATTCCATATAATAAAGAGTACCATTAAGTTTCGTTTTCATCGTACCATTCTAACTACATAAAAATTTGCTCACAGGTTTTGTATGTATTTATAATCCTATATACGGTAATATAAGATATTTATAATAATGATAATATCAGCCTTTATCCTTTACTCATTAACTTTTTATACTTGGTACAAAAGAGAGGTAAAAAAATAACAATAAATATTCCCTTACAAAAAAATCGAAAATTATTGATACTTTTATAGAATAAATGGTTTTCAATAATCTATACTCTCAAACAAGCATTTGTTTATTAAAATGCAATATGCTGTTATCTAAGTCAACTGTACAGAAATTATAGGTATGTAAATTTCAGATAGTTAAGCATAGTTATAAGATTATATTTTCACGGTTCAATGATGAGTTCTTTGTCAAAAATACAATACCAATATTCATTAATTAAAAATAATGAATTAATGAGAAGTTATCATGTAGACGTACATAATAACTTTCACTTATCTTTTCAGCTAACTAGGTAAACAACCGAGGCCAAGTCATGGGACGAAAGACCTTTTTAGCTAAGTGAAAATTGAGCCATAAATTAGGTAATTCGAAGTTGGACAACCACATTTATATTTATAAATTCTAGAAATGATATTCCATACTGATAGGTATAAAACAAAGCTTGATAAATATTGCTAAAATAAAGATATCTGTATTACCTTGTGATACATACTTTTGAAATACACACTGTTCCACTGGAACTTGATATGTTATGAATTGTAGGTAGGGGCACCGACACAAATAAGGTAGCACAACCAGAATAAAACCCATGATGTCTCTGAAAAATAACGTATTTTAAATCTTATTTTAAAGACATGTGAATAACTTACTCGTATGTTAGAAAAGTAATATTTTAGAGATAGAAAAACCATAATCGAGCAACCTATACCATTAATCAGCTAAACTGATATGTATAATTTAAACCTGAAGAACATCCATGTAAAACAGCTTAGAGAAGACCAAATATATGTGTATATATATATTTTAAAATTATAATCATACAGGACGTTCCCAGACTATTTTTAATGACAAATAATATTATATATTTTAATTTACAGGCATTATAAAATAGTAAAAGAAAGCTAAAACCAAATAAATTATATAAAAAAGCAGTAAATAAAACTTAGTACCATTTGTATAACATAAAGCAGTCTTTATATATATATTTGAATAAGTACTTAAAGTATCATATACCATATGTTTACATGTTAATAACTAAAAGTGTAAAACTTTGATTGTCTCCACTACACTTAATATTGTACGAAGAGCTGTTGGAAGTAAGTTAGTTACCGAACTTACCAAAAACCAGAATAATTTTGGTTTGTTTTGAATTTCGCTCAAAGCTACACGAGAACTATCTGCGCTAGCCGTCCCTAATTTAGCAGTGTAAGACTAGAGGGAAGGCAGCTAGTCACTACCCCTCACTCACCGCCAGCTCTTGGGCTACTCTTAAATCAACGAATAGTAGGATTGACCGTCACTTTATATCGCCCCGACGGTTGAAAGGACTAGCATGTTTGGTGTGACGGGATTTCGGACCTGTGGCCATCAGATTACGAGTCGAGTGCCTTAACCCCCTGAGCATGTCAAGCCAAACCAGAATAGAAATGGAAATGAAAACAAAAGATAATTGAATTATGGTGGCGATTTGAATACTTGTATATAAAATACGCTCAAGAGGTCCACAGTCATATATATTTAATTGTACTTCTCCAAAATATTATTTGAAAATATAAAAATAAATAAACAATTCTATGTTATATAAGCGTGTGATTTTTTTGCAATTATCAAAATTATTCAATGACATTTTCAAAGTAAAATTAAAATTACGTTGTATGTAAGATATATAAATTAAAGGCAAAATTTGTAAAAGAAAACATTAAAAATATTAGATTTTGACATTTTTAGTTTCACTTCCTGTAGGTGGTTTATTTTTTCATTATAACGGTAGAATGAAAAATGCTTTTAAATTCATCTTTGCTTGTTTAAACCTAATGCTCTATGTATTGTGTCCCATGTGGGATTCGAGCCCCAAATCTTATAATCCCTTATGCTTGCCACTGATCCACTGTTCGACGTAAAATAATATATCTAATGATTTAAGGTGTGAATAACCTTCAGTTATGCAAATAATTTGGATATACTGTTTAAAATAATATAATTTTTCTTAGGCATTCTAACAATAGATGTAATTTCTGTATCATGTTACAATAGTAAAATTGTGTTTACCTTTTATAGTTTAAAATTTCTTTTAGTAAAGTATTTTTATCTGATAAACTCGTATTGCACAAAACAACAACAACATAAACAGTTAAATGTGTTTTGCATTCTTGAATTCGTTTGAAAAATAAACCCACTAACCTGCTTTTCTATTAAATGTCATATTCAAAATTTGGAGAAGCATTACAAACCAATGTGTGGAAAACTTTGTGACAAAATTCACGTTAAACAACGTATTTCTTTTAACATCCCTCTTATTTTGAATCTGCGATAGACAAATTAAAAGGAATTATTTTAAAAAATTTGTAATTAATGTGATTTTTATCACACTTTTTTAAGTTACTGTTTATCTGTTTTTCGGTGTTTAAACTCTAATTTTTAAGTACCATACTGCACATGTGAATAATGCTTTAGAGAATACTTTGATTCACATCGTTTAACCTAACTGCCTAGTTCTGCTATCGAACAAAAATCCTCCTGGTAGATGACTTGTAGAAGACAAAAATAATCTGAAACGCTATTTTTATGCTTCTCTGATTTTGAATTCACGAGGGACTAAACAAAAAGGAATATGAACAAAAACATCCGCAGTTAGCGTTATTTGTATCACAAAGTTTTGGTTTCTATTGATTTATAACGTTTCGACCGTTTTCAGCGTTTATACTGTAACTCTTAATGTGTTTGGAATATTGTTTCTTACAAATACTCATAATCCTTGTTTTCTACTTCCCATGATCTCGAGTATTTTATAATCTAACAGAATTACTCATAAAAACCTATAAGAAAAAGTTACATTAAAGACGCAATAAAGTGACTAAAGCCTCCACGACAGAGATACATTTATACAACTGAAAAACAGAGAAAAATACAATAATTATCAAACCAAAGAGAAACAAGAAAAAGATCACTAACTATACGCAATTAAGAAAGAGATACTGTCGTTCCGGTATGATTCAGCACGCTATATTTCAATATAGTTTTCGTATCTTTATTATATAAGTAACAGATAATAATTATACTTTGTTTAAAACATCTTTAAATAAGAGGAACTGAGAAGTGTTTGAAGAGTTGTAGTCTAACAACGAGGGGCGCTGTGATAATATAAATAGAGTGGGAACATTTGTTAGGCATATTTGTATTAAATTAAGCTTCTAATCTGTATACATATATATATATATATGTAAGCCAGTGTGTGTCACGTCACGCTTCATTTATCGAAATAGGAGGAGTCATAAAGCCCAAAATGCATTTATTCAAATAGAATAGTTCAATTAATGTCTGTTCATTACGATTTTAGTGACGGCTGTGTGCCCAGAAACCTTGTAAGTGTAGTGAATGTTGGTATAATAAACATAAAGTAAAACATAGTACACGATAAACTATCCTAGAGGAAAGTGGATAAAATTTATAATGTAAGTAGAAATATCCATTCAATTTTAAACCTGAATCGTTTCTGAATTAAGATATTTTCTGTTACATTATCAACGTCTTTAACCTGTTCAGTGCCATAGACGATATAACTCGTCCAAGCCGATCGGTAACACAGTGCCATGGACGAGTTAATTCGTTCTCAATAATACCTAACTTCAACGATAGATGTCAGCACCATACATGCATTTGACCTACTTACAAGTTTTTTCACTTTCGATCTAAAATGGCGTCACGAAAAAGTTACAAAATGAAGAAGAATTAGAGTTGTATTTTGAACTTGGTTCGGAGTTTGAGGATAGCAGTGGCAATTCAGAAGATTCGGATTTTGAAAATTCTTTGGAAAATACGGAAATATAAGACTCAGATGTTAGTGAAGATGATCATAACTGGCCATCAACCAACACTGGTAAACGGGCGATAACACCAGGGAGTAAACGTAAAATTGCAAGTCGTGGTAAGAACAGTTCCAAGAAAAAGTGCCTTAATGACAATGATTGGAATACTGAATCCTTTGCTGCTTCAGTTATTTCTCAGAAAATCATGGTGTCCAGTACGACGACTTGAGCCAAGACACAAAGCCCTTTTATTGTTTTTAAAAGTTCTTCCCTCCCACAATTGTCAACCATATTGTAACAGAGACCAATAAATATGCAGAGCTATGATGGCCCGCGCTGATTTGAAGGAACATTCTGCAGTAAAATCATGGAAACCAACTAATGAGAAGGAAATTTATGAATTTATGGGTCTGATAATGCTAATGGGCATAGAAAGAAAACCAACTATTACCATGTACTTCAGCACTGACCCTTTGCATGCCACACCCATTTTTGATCAGTGCATGTCAAAAAACCGGTTTCTTTTGCTGCTATTGATGCTACAATTTGCTGACAATACACAGGAAAATATTGTTGACCAATGACAGCACAAGATACAACTTATTATTGACCATTTACAGGAAAAAATTAGAACCTCATATATACCAAACGAACATGTTTGTATTAACGAATCTTTGATACTATGGAAGGGCCGACTGGAATTTCGACAGTACATTCCATCTAAAAGGGCTAGGTTTGGAGTCAAAAGTTATGAGCTATGTGTAAGTGTAACAGGCTATGTTTGGGACTTTTTCATCTACACTGGTGCTACTACACAGTACAGCACTACAGAGAGCGGACAGGGCGAACGTGTTGTACGCACATTGATGGAACCATTGTTTGGACAAAATTGTAAGATCTATTTGGATCGTTTTTTTACAAGGCACTTTAGCGAAGTCATTGCTTGATCATGACACCTATATGTGTGGGACAGTAATGAAAAATCGAATTAGGATGCCGAAATGCTTCACAAGTATCCAAAGGGGAGAAATGGAAGTGGCACAAAAAGACAGCATTGGTGTTTTTCACTGGAAGGATAAGAGGGACATTTTCATGTTGAGTACAATACATGACAATACCATGCAAAACACTGGAAAGATCAACCGTGCTACTGGTTTAGTTATTGTAAAACCAAAACGTGTCATTGATTACAATCGTTATATGGGAGGGGTTGACTTATGTGACAGTGTGTTACATGCTTATCTGAGTATGTGCAAGGCTGTCAAGTGGTAGAAAAAAGTATTTTTTCACATGATGGATATAACAGTGTACAATGCTTTGGTAGTTTACAAATCACTGGGAAACAACCTGTCTCTCCTGGAGTTTGGACTCGGTGTCATCCATACCCTGATTGAAGATTACCACACACAGCGCCCAAAATCCACCGGAGACCGGTCTTCCTTGGAAAACCCGCTTTGCCTTACAAAACGTCACTTCCCAACACTTATTCCCCAAACAGGAAAGAAGTATCACACTAGAAAGTGTAAAGTGTGCTCTGATAAATCCACGAGGGAAAGCAGATATGAATGTACTGATTGCAAAGTGGCTCTTTGTGTTGACCCCTGCTTCAAAACGTTTCACACGAAAGTGAATTATTAAAGGTGTCATGTACTTCAATACCCAAAAATGACATTTTGTGCATTATTGTTTCATGTTTTGTACATATTTCTTCATTTTGTGCACTACTATAAATTTGGCTTAAAGAAAAATAGTATTTGTTGCTTATTTCCTTTGTTTTAAAACTACTCAATTTTGCTGAAAAAAAAAAAACTGGCATAGGAGCTGCCATAGCAGCTGAAATACTTGGCAGTCAACAGGTTAATAAAAAACTTCTTTAATGAATGAACATGCTAAATTTAAAAAAAATCAAAAAATTATTTCTAGTTGTTTTTTCCTACATATTTCATTTTATACTTTAAGTATATGAACATAGAAAAATATTAGTTTATAATTTTGTTTCCAAGGGACATGACATAAAAGCCATTGTTGGAACGTATTGTTACAAAAACACAATGTTTTTTCTTTATATTAGAAGTTATTAATCTGAGTTATATTGATCTTACTTTTGATTTACTCATAAAGAAATCTGCAGATGTTTGACTGCCTCTTTGTTGGACAAGCATAATTTCGCAAAAATTATTTATTTCAGTTAATTATAAAATGTGAAATTAGGGTATATGGAAGAGGTGGTAGTAGTCGACCAGTCATTTTCCCGGCTATAGGCTAGTACAGGAAGTATTATGAACACAAAATTCATGACTTACCTTTATTTGTAGTCGAAAACCCTGAAAATAATTAAATATATTTACAAATTAATATATTCAGTAAAATGAAACTTAAAACTTTGCAAACAAAACAATAAAACAACAATGATTATTAGTAATTTTTCATTGATTTAAAATACTTGTACAACAAGAAAATTTGTGAAGCATATTAATATTAAATTAATTATATAGAACTAATAATGAACACAAAATTCATGGCTTACCTTTATTTGCAGATGCAATACCTGTAAATAAGTAAGTTTTAAACCAAATTATAATACTCGGTAAAATTAAACTCAACAAATTTTAAAAACAAAACATGAAACAACTATGTAATGAGTTCAATATAGATATTTAACTCTTTGATTCATAATTATTAATATATTTCATAGATAAACTGGTTTCCGAAAACTTGAGTGGTATGAGGTTTTTATCAAAACTTTGGAAGTTTATTAATGTACGCTTTTCTTATTTCTAGGTTTCGTCTATCGGACTATATATGCTTTAAAATTTCTTCAGGAAATATTTGTTTACTAGTTTCTATCGTTTATCATCTGGACCTAAGAAGTCGTACTGGTTAAGTTTTGTTGATATCTGATGCAATGTTTAGTCGCTAAAGTTAACTGGTCATTTTCGTGTTTCTTAACCAAAGTTTCTTTATTCAAGATCAAAGCTGCACAGTTCGCTATCTGCACAGTGATTGAAACCTCAATGTTAGCTTTATAAGCCCTGAATCTTACCATTGAGTCTCCTGGCGGGAGGACGCTTTTATTAAAGCACGGGATACTTAGTGGTATCATTTAAGAAAATAAAAAAAATATGTAAATAATCCTTTGCAGCAAAATAAAGAAAAATTAGTGTTACAGCGAATCTAAACTGAATAAACTTACATATTAGTTTTGAATTTTCACGCGAAACTACACGAAGACTATTCGGCACTAATCTTCCCTAATTTAGAAGTGTGAGACTAGAGAAAAGTCTTCGCCACCCACTATCAACTCTTCAAGTATTCTTTTACAAATAGTGGGATTGACCTAACATTATAACACTCTTATAGCTGAAAGGGCGAGCAAGTTTAGTTTGACGGGGATTCAAACCGTCGACCTTCACATTACAAGTGGAACGCCCTAACCACCTGATCATGCCGATCCTACAAATATTAACTTAAGAACAATTGCATCGGATATTTATACATGAGCATATGAAAGTTAACATAATTTTAAGATTATTGTTATTCTTAGAATATTTTAAAGTAATATTGATCGTGTATGAAACATTTAATAACAATGAGTATAACATGATATCATAATCGTTTAAAAGAAAAGAGTTTAATGGATTTGATTTAATGTTTTATGTTTTTTAATAAAAATGAGGCTCGTCAAACTAAAGTTTTTCCCGATATAAACAACAAGTAAATGTTGTGTAGGAAAAATAACTGAAGTTGACAATATCCAAAAAACAAATTAAAAGGTAATATTAACTAGTTTATTTTTACTTTATTTTATGTATTAACGTCTTCGGGCCCGGCATGGCCAAGCGTGTTAAGGCGTTCGACTCGTAAATCGAGGGTCGTGGGTTCGAGCACTAAACATGCTCGTCCTTTCAGCCGTCGGGGCGTTATATGTGACGGTAAATCTCACTATTCGTTGGTAAAAGAGTAGCCCAAGAGTTGGGGTTGGGTGGTGATGATTAACTGCCTTTCTTCTAGTCTTACACTGCTAAATTAGGCACGGCTAGCGCAGATAGCCCTCGAGTAGCTTTGCGCGAAATTCAAAAACAAATAAACAAAAAAAACAATTAATGTCTTTACAAAAAATTCGAAGGCCTGAGATAACATTAGCAAGGTGTCCTTGCAAAATGTTGTATACATTTCAGGGCAGGGAATGATACTAAATCAGGGTATCGCCTTTTCATGTCTCACTTTATGTAGAAGATGTAAGACTATACTGTCTTAACTCTCAAACGCGTATCCAGCGCAAAAAGGAATTACAAATGTCCTAAGATTGAGCAGTTACAGTTGTATTAGTTTAGTGAAAATTGTTGATCTTTTATTGTTTTCTGTTAATCCTCTTATTAGCATCTTGGATTTTACAGTCGAATAATTAAAACTGAATAGTTCGTAAAATAAATGTACAACGAAATTCAACACGGTTCTACCCTCCTGTAAGAGCAGATTGCAAAACCTTCTTTAAATTTGATTATTTTTGTATATTAATAATTGTCTATACATAGTCCTATTGCATTATTAATTTAGCGTAAAACGTCAAATGAAAGAAAGAAAACAAAACGAAACAGCTAGCTTCTCATGTTTGTTCTCAAGATCCGTAGTGAGAAGGGTTTGTGCACACTATCAAACTAAAGATCTTAAACAGGAAAAAGTGTTTGTGTCTTCTTATAGTAAAGCCACATCGGGCTTTACTGCTGAGCCCGCCAAGGGAAATCGAACCCCTGATTTTAGCGTTGTAAATCCAGAGACTTAACTCTGTACCAGCAGGGGGTAAAAACGAAAGAGCTCGAACGAAAACGTAGAAGTTCAAATGCACTTCATAGCGGTCATTATTCTGCATAAAATAGTTGATGGTATTTGAATGTTAACTGTAAAAAGGTTCGGTACAGACTTCAGGACAGCGACTGTAATGATTATTATTAAGTAAGCTGTAAGAAGTAGAATACTTAAATGAATGAGAAGACAGCTTGATTCAGACCAACTGTTGATCTTGTCTTATAGCATAACTTATCTGGATTTCTTTATAAAAATAGGAAGGACGCATTTTTATTCTCTAAAAATGTCTTACGACTTTCATACTTCTGCTAAAGATTTTGGAGTACGTGCATGTAAAGACAAAGATAAATGGTATACTCAGTACGACATTGCTCAGTGTTTCGGCGATGGTTCGATTATGGTGTGAGGAACACCAGTAAATAACGACGCATTGATCTTATGTTACTTCTAGAAGAGGTGGATTTTCTGCTCGATTAGGTCAAGACGTACGATCTTTAGCAGGGTAGAGAAGTCATATTTTGATTTTATGCAGTGTAACAACTTCTGTTAATGTCAGGTTTATAACATACGACCATGAACTAGAAAACTATAAAGATCACGAACTGCCTGCAAGAATGCATCATCTAAATTCCATTCAACACCTCCAAGATCTTAAGTGGCATGTGTTTCAACATTTTATCTCTCCACATAGCTTCATAAAGATCGGCTTTGTTATCTCAGAGTTTGTATTCACCATTGTATTATCCTTTGACAACTCTGAACTATGTCCTACAGAGATTGTTTTAACACTCATTATTGAGTAACTGTTTTACCCGAGAATATATATTTAAAACCAATCTTATCAATTAAACATTAAAACTGTCCATTATCAAGTTAATTGTACTCATACTGCAACTAACTACATAGTGATATAATGCTAATGAAAATAGACCGTTAGCTTTATTCATTCAATAAACGATGACATCAAAACGTGTTCTGGCTAATTTTAATTATGTTGTTAAGTTTAGCGATAAACAAATTAACTACAACATAGTTGCCGTTATTTTTTATTATTGTGTGTTTAATCAGGAATTTTCATTTGCTAACATCATATTATAACTAATCACATGTATATTCGGTACATATTGATATATATGGCGAACTATATATGTAAATCAACAAACTCCTTTCAATATTGTACCATTTTTTTTCCTATTTTTTTTCTCTATATTCAGATTGAGAATTGTTTGTGTTTTTTCTGACATAATAAAATATTAAAAATTATTTCCGTTAAACACTATCCATTTCAATATACAATAAGGCCACAATTCAATTTTAACAAAAACCTTCATACCAAACATTTTGGAGCAAACGAGGCGAAAGCAATTTTGGTGAGGAAAAGGAGTTACCTGTGTAAAAGGATATTTCTTTTGATATTTTGTAATCTGTTTCTGGAATATAAACTTCACATTCCAGGACTATCTTATCTATCTTTGGGAAATCTATTTCATGAAATGTTCCACTGAGCCAAATAGAATATAGTTCTCGTGTAATATTGACGTATTTCTTTGATGTCTGTAACAGTGGCCGTTTTGAGTGCTTTGGGAGGATAACATTGATGGACATTTCCGGTCGAGGAAACAGTCCCATTGCTTCACAAGAGATTTCTCTTTCTGAACTAGATATTTCGGTATGAGAGAAAGAGAATGACTTCGCTTGAGCTTGAAAAAAAAAAAAAAAAGAGACACATAAATGATATAACATGTTAGCTTCAGTAACTGTCATAAAAAACAACAAATACGTTAAAACAAACATCATTATGAACATTTACAAATATTCCACACATATTGTTTGTTTGTTTTTCAAGTCCGTAAATTCTTTCCACAAATCAAATAACCGAAAGTAACTAACAATTTGATCATTGATAAACTGAGGGTTATATTTATTTTGTTCTATCTCATGTTATGATGCCGAGGCGTCGACAATATAAGACTAAATAAACAGTACAATAATTACAACAATAGACCCAATGTTTCCATATGTAAATTAAATATAAGGTATTAAGCAGCAAATAAAATATAAAGAAATAATTAAACATCGCAGCGGAATGTTTGATCTTATGTATAATAAAAAAATAGACTAAATCTTGATCAAATTACTTTACGTACGTAGTACATATTTGTAAAATATGTTATAATTATCAGTGTTTAAAGGTGTCTCTGATTAGATGTTTACCTTTCTGATAGCCTACATTATAGCCATGTAGATAGAGCAACTATTTGTAATCCTTAAAAGTTCTAATGAAATTGTATTATGAACTTATGAAAGGTTTCTTTCAGTTATTGTTATTCTTATTTCAGTTTGCATTCAAAGCAGCCTATTAATAAATTTTCGTTATAGTAAATGCATTTTTACTTTATAAGCAGTCACGTGATAGCTAATGTTCGTTTTTTTAATTTCGCGCAAACATACACGAGGGCTATCTTCGCTAGCCGTCCCTAATTTATCAGTGTAAGACTAGAGGGAAGGCAGCTAGTGATCACCACCCACCGCCAACTCTTGGGCTACTCTTTTACTAACGAATCGTCGGATTGACCGTAACATTATAACGCCCCCATGGCTGAAAAGGCGAGCATGTTTGACGGGACTGGAATTCGAACTCTCGACCCTCAGATTACCAGTCGAACGCCTTATCCCACCTGGCCAGTGGGCCGTGGTAGCTGATGCATTACGGTTATGTAATTACCACTTCGAACAAAGAATACTTTCATTTCTGACAACTAAACACTAAAAGACACTAAACTAAATATAATAACTAAAAGTCAAAGCCTACGTATAGCTATACTTAATGCAAATCAAAAACAGCTAAATAGGCTATAGGATAATATGAGTATTACCATTTTTGCTAATTGGAGGGAACGTTTCAATATATCTCATCGTTCAAAGTGCTTGCAAAATTTGTACAATACAATATTGGTTCTGATAATTATTGAAATATTGAAAATTACAATATTTTCCCTCAATGAAAATCCTCAAAATGCTTGTTAATTGCATATACTGAAATATCAACTCTATTATTGTTATTCCAATATTTTATATCAATCAAAAACCTTTCAAGTGAAACACACTATTCGTTCTTATCATCACGACATTCGGTGGCACAGCGAAATGTCTGCGAACTATAACGTTAAAAACCTGGTTTCGATACTTCTAGTGTTCAGAGTACAGATAGCCCATTGTTCAGCTTTGTACTTAATTTTGAACTATCTCTTTTAATCAAATGCTGTAAGGTTATTGTTTACTCTGAGTTGTATCTTACCAATACTTAAATATTGATCAATAATAACTTAATAGTTCTTAAGAGGGTCGGGTTCGAATGCCCGTGAAAACAAATATGCTCGTCGTTTCAGCCGTTGGGTCGTTATAACGTGCGGTCAATCCCACTATTCTGTTGGTAAAAGAGTAGCCCTAGAGTTAGCGTTGGGTGGTGATGCCTAGCTGCCTTCCCTATAGTCTTACACTGTTAAATTAGGGATAGGTAGCCCTCGTGTAGCTTTGCACGAAATTCAAACAAACATCTTACGTCCTCTCTACTAACCACCAGCTCGCAGTTAGATTGTGGCTGCTCATGACATTGATTATCGTAGTAAAACAATACCAAAAGTGTTTCAAGTATTTACGTGATTCAACAGTATGTAAAGTGGTTTTATTTAAGACAGCGCAAATACATTTATAACTTAAATGAACTTTTGTCTTTTTTATTTTATGAAAGTTGGTACCGGGAGGTTAAATACAATTCTGTAAAGCTCTATAGATTAAGTGAAATTTTGGCATTGTTACTTATTGCGTTTAACCACACTTCGTTCTGTATTGCACTCATATTGTAATTATAATAAGGGTGTGTTTAATTCTCGTCTTCTTATATCTAGTTAGTGCAAAGCTCAAGAGATGCTAGTAATTATTCTATCGTATGTGTTCTTAAGATAACATGATCTCTCCTAGCATTTTACAGACAGAAATACTTAAACTATCCTGTTATTATTTTGTTTAATCAATACCATTTGCATGTTGTTAAGCGCAAAGGTGCACATTGAGCTTTAATATTTCAAACACTTTAGCTTACTGCTGAGCTGCCGGGGGTAGAGAGGAAGGTAAGGGTTTGGTTTGTTTCTTTAAGAAGTTATTTTTTTGTCCAAACTCTGCCACATTAGTTCTTTCACAAGTAATTGCTAAGTACAATAACAAAAGAAAAATATAAATAAATATTTTAACACTGCAACAAGTTGAGATATTTAAGCTTCTATATTCACCAAAAACATAAACTATATCTTACATCTTCTCAAATATATTTACACAGTTATATTCTAACAGTCAAAACAGTACAACACTTACAATACACCACTATTCTGACAGTCAATATAGTACAACACTTATAATACACCACTATTCTGACAGTCAATATAGTACAACACTTACAATACACCACTATTCTGACAGTCAATATAGTACAACACTTACAATACACCACTATTCTGACAGTCAATATAGTACAACACTTACAATACACCACTATTCTGACAGTCAATATAGTACAACACTTACAATACACCACTATTCTGACAGTCAATATAGTACAACACTTACAATACACCACTCTTCTGACAGTCAATATAGTACAACACTTACAATACACCACTATTCTGACAGTCAATATAGTACAACACTTACAATACACCACCATCTTCTGCTGCCGTTGATCATGACCAGCAAGAGACATTACCTGGCAGGTGTATTTACCACTTATATCCAAAGTAGGCTGCTGGACGTAGAGGGCTCGATAGTAAAAGTACGGATCAGGTGAATTGACTCTATAAGAAAGGTCAAGCCTACCCTTCAACATTTCAGAAATGTGTCGAGAATTCAGTTTAGGAATCCACTGGTAGATGGGCTCTAAATTGTTGTTGTAGAACCACTTGACAACAAGACGAAGATCACTTACTGTATAGTTATATTCACAGTCTAGAATAACGTGATCTGTTCCATTTTGAACTGAGTGTGGAACTGAAAGCCGCAGTATCTTGACAGTCAACCCAGCTGGAAAACAAAGATATAAATATAAATGGCGTTAGACTGTATGCGTAAAATATATTTGATTTTATAATAATGTATACTTCTGATTAGTAATTAATTAATTGAGTCGCTCAGTGACTATTTTTCTCATCTATATACACAGCGCAGAGTACATTACATTTAAACGAATTTGGAGCTTCAACATATCGATAATACCCATTTCACCACGTCCGGTTATACACTATCAGATAATCGTGCATTTAAAAATAACCATACAGAAAATTTCCTATTAAAAAAGGCTTCTTCAATAGGCTAGCACATCCATAGCACACCAATAGTCCTTAAGAGTTTTCACAGTCAATCAATAGTCTGAGAACAACGGTTTTCCAGCGTTTTTTTTCAACAGTTCGATCGCATACCAATCTATAGGTGCTGCATCCTAAAATTTCATCAGTATGTTTTCACACAGAAAAACATAAACACTGATTCCATTTTAAGGTGTGCGACAGTTGAACAGAAGTCTTATTCTGGTGAGCCCAAACTCTGTTAACATAATTTCTTGGAATATATCAATGATTTTTTTACCACTGTTTATGGATTATTACTTGTTACAAGATGCCGTACTTTACTAAAAACAGCTCAGTACGACTTGTTACAGATCTCTTGCTGCATGGTTTTAGTACTCCGAGTTGGTATATGTTTTTGTGTTTTCAAGTGTTATTAGGTATAAAAGATATCCTCATTTTAGAGATACGATATCCCAGTCTTAAAAAGATCTTTATCCGTGATAAAGAGCTGTTGTGTACCCATTTTAAAAGCTATAGATTTATGGTGGAACCAAGCAACCTATAAATTGTAATTATGAAAAGACACGGTGATTTTCATATTTAAAATTGTTTTAATAAAACACACTCAATCTTTGTAGTCAATCAATACGTATTAAATGAAGTTAAACATACTAACAATTAGAAGATTTAAAGCAAAATTAATATATTTTTTGTTCACAGCAGAGCTTCAGTAAGTTGTTGTTGTTGTTTTGAATTAAGCACAAATGGGCTATCGCGGCTCTGCTTACCACGGGTATCGAAACCCGGATTTTAGCGTTGCAAGTCCGCAGACACGCCACTCAGTCACTGGGGGGCTTCAGTAAGTTAATTTAGGCTTAAACGATAACAAGGAAGTGTGTAGCGTTTCTGAATATGTGTAGAAAATTAACAATATTTTTTTTGCTCACAACCTTATTCAACTTATTCACAAACTGTTTTTATTTTTGTTTGAAATTATTATAATATTCTAATCTCAGTATTTTAAAATATAGTGCAAGTTATAATATAAGATATTTATGATTGCAGATGTTTCATCTACTCAACAGCTATCCTCAAACCTAACACATACTATTACTAACATGGAGCATTCGGTGTTTAGATTAAGCTCTATACGTCATCCCGTGGGCCCAATGTCTTCCCCTTGCGTTAAAGAGGGATACGTTAGCTAATATCTACACATACTTTGTTCACAGCGACTGCTCAACAGTTCATTGCCTCCATAGTACCTTATGGCTGGATACAAACGTCACATCCTTATCTGTGTGTTTATGTGCGTTTTCTTAAGCCACATCGGTCTATCTGCTGAGCCCACCGAGGAGAATCGAACCCCTGATTTTGCGTTGTAAATCCGAAGACATACCGTTGTACTAGCGGGGACCATATCCTTATCTAAAGACGAATATTTGTTAAACAATACAGATCCATATGACGCAACGAGTACCTTAATGCTTTTCATAGAATTAGAAAAACTCGAATAGTAAACATATTCGAAAGAAAAAAGGTTTAAAAAGCATACCTCAAGTGAAACGGCAAAGTAAAATATTTGATTAGAAAAAGAACCTTACAATCCCCCCCGATAAAAGTTATTCCATAAAAGCTTAGTTTGTATCCTGTGTCAAATAACAAGCTAGTAAAAAATTATTAAAAATTAATGAAGGCTGAGAAGTCACGTGTTTAAACGTTTTGATACAACACATCTCGAAGTCAGTGAGTTCTTTGCTTCATAAAAATATAATGTTGAACAAATTAAAATAAAAAATAACATTATACTATGTACCAATCAGGTTCTTCCAAGCTGCTTCAGAAATGCTGGTGTTGTTCGTATGTTTATTCGCGGTTTCAGAAGTCGATGTTCACGTGTAAGTGGCTGCTCTGTGAAAACGTTTCGCAGGATGTGTGGTCTGAGATTGATCTCACTGTTTTTTTTTTTTTTTTGTATAAGCTTGTTACAATGGAAATTGCAGTGTCGGGCGATAGTGTATAATCACGGGCCATCAGAACGAGAGCAATCAACGATAGAGGAAGTAGTTCCAAGGGCAAAACGATATTTAGGACATCTTTCTTTGACGCACGATTAATCGTGTGTACACTGTCTACGCAAAGAAACGAGAGATTATTAACACGTAAAGGCACTAAAAGAAAAACTTCGCAAAAGTTTAGTTTAGTTTGTTTTGAATTTCGCGCAAAGGTACACGAAGGCTATCTGCGCTGGCCGAACCTAATTTTGGAATGAAAGACTAGAGGGAAGGCAACTAGTCATCACCACCCAACGCCAACTCTTGGGCTACTATTTTACCAACGAATAGTGGAATTGACTGTCACATTATAACGCCTCCACGGTTGAATGGGCGAGCATATTTGGTGTGATGGGGATTCGAAACCGTGTAGCAGAAATTCCGCCATATGTTGGTGAAGACTGTTTTCTGTAAATAACTGAATATATCTATCAGTTTGCTCCATTTATTTGACCAAGAAAACCTTTGCTGAGGGCGAGCTGATGGAGTTTATAGGAACTAAGTTAGTCATCGATTTTTATATATCTGAGTTTTCAACCACTAAGTTTATTTATTATTCATAAATGTAGATGAATATTTGTTTTGAAACAGAGCGGTTTATTTATACCAAAGCAAGTACAAAATATTTTAATCTGATTTTTTATGGAAGTCTGCACATCCTAAATAGTTGTTGTTGTTTCTTAACACAAGGTCATACAATAGGCTATCTACACTTTATTCACAATCGAACTCCATATCGGAAAACATTCTCTAAACAACAGTAATATACAAACTAAAAACAAGAGCCAATTGTATAAATGTGTATTAATTTAAAATACTAATGTAAATATTTCAGCCGAATACAATTTTAATAAATAAAATTGTTTTAATCAAAAATTATTTTCCTAAACTCTTAGTTTAGACAGACGTATTTATCAGAAATATCATGTCTAATACTTATCATATCATAATACGGTTTAGGCTTTTTTTAAAGAAATATACACAGTTGGTAAGTATATCCAATTAGATGGCCCAGCATGGCCAGGTGGTTAAAGCACTCGACTCGTAGTCCTAGGATCTTAAGCTGATTTTAGGTAAAATAAAACACATCATTCCTTAAGAAGACGACCCGGCATGGCCAAGTGTGTGAAGGCGTTCGACTCGTAATCCGAGGGTCTCGGTTCGAATCCCGGTCACACTAAACATGCTCGCCCTTTCAGCAGTGGGGGCGTTATAATGTGACGGTCAATCCCACTATTCGTTGGTAAAAGTGTAGCCCAAGAGTTGGTGGTGAGTGGTGATGATTAGCTGCCTTTCCTCTAGTCTTACACTGCTAAATTAGAGACGGCTAGCGCAGATAGCCCTCGAGTAGTTTTGCGCGAAATTCAAAACAAACAAACAAACCTTAAGAAGACAAGGAACTGTAAAATTTAGTTATATTGTTAGAGCCGCTGGTTTTTGAATTGTGCACTTTTAAGTTGGTTACTTATGTCAGTGAAGAAGTTAAAAATCTTCAAAACATTCAGTAGTTTTGGAATGAAATTAGGTTTAGTTTATTAAACGTTTTAACGTTTTATTTTAATTAACAAATAAGAGTCATTGAATGAAAAGTAATAAACAGTTGACCTAAATTATATCCAGGAGCTCTCTGTGGCTCCCCAATGGCTCAGCAATATGTCTGCGAACTTCCAACACTAAAAATTGGGTTTCGATACTTGTGGTGGGCAGAGTACAGATAGCCCATTGTGTAGCTTTGTGCTTAATTAAAAAAACAAACAAGCTCTGTGTGAAATTCAACAAAAAATAAACGTTCTTTGATTTTGAATATTTTTATAAACATCACATTATTTTATCTTCAGTACTTTCTCACAAAGTGTAGTTTTAATATAAAATTCATATAAAAAACATGAATGATTTTTGTATTTCTTTTCCTCATATCTCGTTACTAACGGATGACACCATCAAGGGTCTGATTTCCAACCGATTATTAGAGACTTACGTTATTCATAGTAGAATTTAATGACGCAAAAAACATTGAAATCGCAAATTACCTAAGATGATAAAACATATTCCCAACTTGATACATTAAAAGAAATGTTTAATACGAAGTTGAGTTTTATTTCAAGCACAGCACTTATCGACCATGCATAAATTGTTGCGTAAATTTAAACAATGTTAGTACAAAAAAATACAGTAAAATACAGGCAAAAATATCTTAATGTAAGGGATGGATCATGCATTAATAACTGAGATAATAACTTGTTTTGAAAATTTGATATAGGTCATCAGTTTGTGAACCAGGATAGACAACGGCAATTAATGGCCAAATTCTATTGCAATTCTTGTTATATATATTTATGTATGTATTTTTTTTTTTTTTTATGAATAAAATAGAAAGACGTTACTACTATTATCATCTGCAAAGCTGTTAATAATATTTATCAGCAGGCCCCCAGTGGCTCAGCGATATGTCTGTAAACTTACAACACTAAAAACCAGGTTTTTTTAAAACAATCAGTTGTTAGAGTACGCTTGTTTTAGCGGGATGCCACGCTGGGCTTTGTCCACCGCGGGAATTAGTCCCCGTATTTTAACGCTGCAATTTTGCAAACTAACACCCTCAAGGAACCATCTGTTAGTGTTTGTTTGTAATGATTTGTTAATGAGGCAATGCTAACGAAGCCTAGAAGTAAATAGCCTGAATAAAATCATAGAAAATTGTTTTAAATTCTGTTAGTTTATTGAAATATTTGAAATAACATCTTTCTTTACATACAAATGAGCTGGAATTCTTATGTTTCGTGATCATTAATATGTTTCTCGACCTCCTATAGTCATGTTAAGAAAATTAAGGTGCGACTTCTTGACTCAGTGTAAATATTGTTGCTTCGTTGTCACTTATAAAGCTACTTCACTTAGACAGAATGATATGCTCTACTTATAAGCACAATATTATAGCACAATTCTATACTAGCTGGAGTACCTGTTCCCTAGATGGAAGTTATGCAAATTCATGATTAATAAAAGGTTATCTTAGAATGTTGCTTCCCTTATATGGAATTGTAAAAATGCAAAAAAAAACGCTGATAAAAAAAATCAAAACAAAATGCGAAACAGCAACTTTTCACGTGTCTCAGCATGGACTCAACAAATATTCAAATTTCTTGATGACGAGAAACCCACTTGGAATAAAAATTTATCTCAGAACGGCTGGTATGGGTATTAACACTTTTGCTGATAAGCAGAGAACAACATACTTTCCTTATCAATAAAAGTGTTAATACTTACACCAGCCGTTCTGAGAAACAATATTCAAATTTAGTGAATATTAATCCACAGGAGACGAAGTAGTTGTAAAATTCTAAATTGAAATTTGGACTCAATGAACCTCCATACCAACTTTCGTTAAGATCCATTAACAAGAGGCAAAGTTGCGGTGCAAACAAACTGCAAAACGCAATAAGAAAGTTTCATATGTACATTTTTTTTTTACATAAAGAATCTCCATACCAATTTTGGTCAGAATCCTTTCAAACCCTACAAAGTAGTTACATGGACATAGAACAGACAGTAATATTATATTTATATACATAGAACACTTTGTTCTGTACCACTGAGAAACTGTTTGTTTTAAAATTTTGATATGCAACAATACACAGTTCAGCGCTTGCATGTCGTAGGGCAAAAATTTTTTTAAAACTTATTTTCATTATATTTTGGTTGAATATCAAATTGTCGACATCATCTTGACAAAACATTTATAGTGCTATTTTAGTTTTTTCAAACTAATTAAATTGATATGTGCCATCTATCTGAATGTGCATTTGACAGCAAGGAAATCGCATCTCAAAGACCATACGATTGGGTTATTGTTAGCAGAAGTGTGGTTTTAATATGATTTAGTAGTCTTTAAAATGACTCTTATGCTCTTATCCATAAACAAATAACATTTTTATTATAAACAAAATGTTGTTAAGTTCTAAGACCATTTTAGTTGTCGTGTGGAAATATATCAGACAATTGAGTCTCACTGCTGATTAATAAATGTTTGCGAAACTTAAGAGAATAGAACTGATTCTGTCAAACATGAATTATACCCTAATAAATCTCACAAGAAATAACACTTAGATTAATTAATTCAAAGTCTCACGGCTGTAATTTTAATTACTTGAAATATGTTGGTGTGAAAAAAGGTTACAAGAGTCACATTTATATCCTGCTGTATGAAGTTTCAACATTAAAAATTTACCCCATTAAAACACTCTTGAGATATAATCACCTTCGTGCAATATGTTCCCACCACATTGTGACTTATACGAGAGAGGGGGCTTTGGCACTATATTTAGTTTATTTCTTCTGTTCCTTGTAGCAGACATATCGGGACGCTGTATCCATATAATTATTCCTAACTGTGCGTTCAAGTTTCCATTTTGCTCGTTGTTGTTGTTTTAACTTGGCGCAAAGCTACACGAGGGCTATCTGCAATATCTGTCCATAATTTTGTAATATAAGACTATAGGAAAGGCAGAGAGTCATCACCAACCACCGGCAACTCTTGAGCTACTCTTTAACCAATAAATAGTGGAATTGATCGTCACATTATAACGACCTTACGGCTGAAAGGGTGAACATGTTTGGTGTGACGAGCATTCGAACCCGCGACCCTCGGATTAAAAAGTAAAGGTCATGATTGAGAAAACAAAACTTGTTTAAAATTCTCCAAACTTATTGGAAAGCCACTGAGGGCGGAGATAACTTTTTTTTAAATAAGTAGTTTACTTAATTGTTGTTATGTCTAAATTTGTTTCACAATGCACTATATATGAATATAGACATAACTGGAACTGCCTATAAGAAATATGTCTATTCCCTATACATTTAATTTTATAAACAAAAAAAAACCTTTTGTCTAAAGATTAAAGAGTATTTCAATCAATGAACATAATTCACTGACTTCTTGGCCATTATTATTTATTTTTGGTGAAACTAGAGCAGGTGCTTTTGACAAAGTTCAAAGATTAACGTTAAACCAGTAAATAAATATGAACAGGAACATATTATACTTGTTTACTGCATCAGTTGTCATTAGATTTTTCTGATCTAAGTTCTCTTAATCGATTAAGCTGTATCTGACAGTTTTTGTATGAGATGCTGTAAAATACATTGAACTTCGTTACTTTTATAGAGATTGTGAGATTGCCAAAACTATACAATAATACAAACTAATTTTTTTAGTTTTGAAACATGAATGTTTTATATCGTAATTCACTGCAATCTAATTTTGATACTTTTAAATTTTAAGAATAAAATTACACAGCTCGTGTTAAAGATAACAGTGAAGTATTTCCATTAGAAAAGGAAAACTGATATTTAATCAGATATTAATTACCATCTATAAATAATATAATGTTTATAACAAAAAGAGATAATTGGAGTCATGGTCTTTTAGTGACATAATTATGAATAATGGCTTTAAATATTATAATGTACAAGAGTAAATATTGATAACGTTATTCAAGTGGTATATAATAAGATATTGTTTCACGTGAAAATAGTTTATTTCAAATTGAATATATTTTTAAATTTTAACTTCTTTAACATGATACTGACCCTATACATTTATGTAGTAACATTAAAAGTCGAGAAATATCTTTGCTATACTTTTTTGTGAAACTAAATTTGAAGTGAGCTAATGTTTGCTTTGAACTCGCATTAATAACTTTTAGAGACTTTTGGGTTTGGTAAGACCCTTAAAATTATTGGAAGTCGAAAATATGAAAGCGATAATGAAAAATAAACTTCGGTTAATTGTGTTGGTTTAATAATCGTAAAATGAGAAAGTCAATTAAAATATTCCAATAATAAATCTTAATGTACCAAATACTGGGTTTTTCATAGTTATTTCGACTTGAAATGATAAAAAAATTATTTTTCAGTAAATTCACCTTTTGTTGAATAACCAAAGTTGTCGACAAATGTGGTGCTAATTAGAAAGTAGTCAAACAGTAAATATGGTTCATTTCTTGTGTATTTGATCAACGAAAATATAGAAAGCTGTTGAATGTTTTATAGTATAATTCAGAGTTAGTTTGACGTGTAACACGAATAAGAGTTAAATTTTTAAAAATGTGCTATTGATTTTTAAATCATGTGGAAGTTATCGACACAGCTGGTGCTGTGTAAGCAGTTTGACATGAAAGAAAACCACTGAGAAACATACTACTGAGTTTAACGAAACACCTCTCTAAAACTAAAAATAACAATAAAGCGACATCTTTGTTGTTGTTGTTTTTTTGTCCAGAGCTTTTGCCAAACTAAATGGTAAAATTATAAGGTTTTCCTATGTACAGTATATATATACATATATGTTTATTTTCAACTGTGGTACTGACAACAATGCGCTTAACGACGTAATAATATCGATACATGACAACCTGATTAATTTCGTATAATAATATAGATATATGACAGAGTGATAATGCACACCTGATTATTTTGACATAATAATACGGATACACAAAAGATTTACAAAACACATCTTATTATTTTAACATAATAATATGGAAAAATGACATTTTCATAATACCCATATAATTATTCTGATGGAACTTAATTTAATATCTATGCGTAATAAAGCACGTTAATGTCATGTTAAACGTTCCTTACAATTTTCCTTTAATTAAGGTTGTAGCAACTAATGAAGTTGCGTTACATTTGATGTACTATATAAAAACTAAAATAATGACCAAATTCTAAGTTTAATACGCTGGTGAAAACGTACGTTTTACCAAGAAGATAAAATTAATAAAATACTGGTTTAGAGGTTTTACAATACACATGCTTCAGTGGCGACGTAAATTCGGGAAATATATTTTTTCATCGTATAAGGTTAAATAATTTTTAACATTTTGTTCAGAAATAAATGTCAAACTTTATGTACTGTTTTATATTTACGGCAAAGCTATTAAGGTTATCCATCGCTGTTCCTGAGCTTTTGTTTATTTGTTTTTGAATTTCACACAAAGCTACACGAGGGCTATCTATGGTAGCCATCCCTAATTTAGCAGTGTAAGACTAGATGGAAAGCAGCTAGACACCACCACCCACCGCCAACTCTTGGGCTACTCTTTGCCAGCGAATAGTGGAATTGACCGTCACACTTATAACGTCCCCACCGTTGAACGGGCGAGCATGATTGGTATGACGGGGGTTCGAACCCGTGACCCTCAGATATCCAGGGCCCTAACCACCTAGATATCCCTGGCCTTTGAGCTTCAGAACAGAAGGAAGAAAATATGTCAGAGAAATTATAACAATCGCCTTCGATTCAGAGCGTTTGATTTTCACTATTATAAAGCGCTTAAAGTGCTAGTAATATTTTGTTGCATCTAAGGGGTTCGAACTCTACTTGGATATCATTTTTTTAAAGTCGAGTAATTTTCTTATTGGTGTAACTAAGATTTATAAATATCAAATTAAGCAGGAACAATCAGTTATTCAAAAGAATAATTTCTTCAATGAACTAAAGTGAATATTACCCCACATAAATATTTAATGTCATGATCTTTAAATACAGTGTTCAGTACACTGCACATATTGACGTTATCATTAATTGGTATACATATTGTCTTCCCATAGTTTGTTAAATCAATGTTCAGATAAACTGTATAAATTGTATTGTATCTATAAAACTGTTCCGATAGCATAGAGGTAAATCTTAGGGCTTGTACGTTAAAAATCAGCTTTTAATACCTGCAGTAGCTACAGCAAAAATAGTTCATTGTGTAGCTTTATTTTGAACTACAAACAAACGGGTCCCCGCAGGAACCGTGGCATGTTTTCGGATTTACAACGCGAAAATCAGCGATTCGGTTCCCTTCGGTGGACAGAGCAGATAGCCTGATGTGGCATTGCTTACAAAAAAACAAACTGAAAACGTCGGTTTAACAGTGAAAACAACAAAAAATGATCTGACCGTCTTTAAACACTTTCATAATAATAATAGAATCTAAATTGGCTTATAATGTGTGATAGCATTAAAGAGATCGAAATGTTATTAAACCAGAATAACACCATAAACTTTTCTATATGACATTTGCATCCTTGAAAATATAAAATTTATGTTAAAATGGGTTGGTACATGAAATATCTTTTTGCTTTTTACCATATCGTATAAAGTTTGACGATTTGGCCATTATGAGTATTATTTCACGAGACACGTATATGAAGATGAGCTTTCAATTAATTAATTGTTATTTACTATTTCTTTAAATAAAAACAACAGTCACTTAGAACCACTATAATTTGTGTTCATCTACTAACTAATACGTCACTGTTAAAATTGGAAGTCCATTAGTTGCAGAGAAAATAACATTGTGTTGTAAAATCAATGACGCGCTCCACTTTTTGGAAAGTATTTGTTTATTGCTTGTTAGCGGATCCTTTCACTGGAAAACGTTAGCCACGTTTTTCTGAAGATATTGTGCAAATGGGACAATGTGCTTGTTAAGCGTATTTTGTCATATTTAGGGGTTTTAAGTTTCACAGCGGATGCATTATTATAATATTCGAAGGACTTACGGTATGAATAGTCAGAAAAAAATCTCATATTTACAAGTATTACATCATTATTTAATAATGTGTTTTTATAACGATTTGAGATGGTAATATACAAGCAGAAGTAACAACAACGTCCTTGTTATGTGCACAACACAGTTAATACTTCATTTTTTATCGTAACCCGAGAGTGAACAACAACAAAAATTAAGTTGCCACTACGAATGAATCTCCAATATTATTTTTGCAACAAAGCACATAAGTTTAAAATACTTGCTACTAATTTATCTTATCATCAGATGTCCCTATAGTGATTTTATTTACAATAACTACAAGTAGAATTATGCATTGAGAGTTATGTTTCTTTACAAAATATGGCCGAATGCTCTGGTATATCCACTTATTTTAACAAAACAGATTGTAAGTGCGAATTTTGTTTTTCTTTCGTAAGTATACGAAATAAAGACTTTAGTTTTACAGTATAAAGTATCAGAATTAGATACATTTTTACCTTATGACTTAATATTACTATTTTAAAATTTTACTCTTACGTTTGTTTGTTTAGAATTCAGTACAAAGACACACATAGGGCTATCTGTACTCTGCCCACCACGGTAATCAAAAACCGGTAGACTAACCACTGTACCGCTAGGGAAACAACTCTTAAGAGAAATTAAACTTTAAATAATTTATAACTAGTTATTCAGGACATTTGGTTTCACTGTGCATTAATGTTTACACAAGTAGTTCTTATTTACCAACATTATATTGGTAACAATGACACGGGATGTTTTACTGTAGAATATAATGATACACAGGAGATGATTGGACATCTTTTATTTACAATATCTGATATTTTTCTCTAATGTTACTAATAGTATACACATGTTTTTGTCTGTTGCTTTACAATTTACAATGATAGAGTTATGTAGGAGCCTTTTAAAATCTCTGGGCGTTAATCCGAATATTTGTACAATTCTGTTTGTTGTTTGAATTTCGCGCAAAGCTACAGGAAAACTATCTACGTTAGCCGTCTCTAATTTAGCAGGGTAAGAGGGAAGGAAGTTAGTCAGCACTACCCATCGCCAACTCTTGGGCTACTCTTTTACTAAGCGTAGTTGGTAGTGGGCAACACATTATAATACCCCTACGGCTGAAAGGGCGAACGTGTTTAATGCGATGGGGATTCGAACCCTCGACCCTCAGATTACGATTCGAGCGACTGAACAACATGGCCATGGCGGGCCTACTAATTAATGTTAGAGCTTTTACTGATAAATTATGGATTACTAGCTTGCTATTACATACAGTTTTGCTTTTTTATATAATATATCTCTCCAATCAATGGAAAAACAATAATTACAAATAGGTAACACAATGAAGCCGCTTAAATAAAATGCAGTCAATTTATGTGACAGATTTTGAACTATTAACTATGATAAAAATAGTTAACTTGTTTATCTACAGAAATGTTATTATAACACCAAAATAAAATGATGTTTTCGCTTTATAAAATACGTGAAATATTTTTCTACTTGAAAGTTCAAAATAATATGTATTTAACTATGACAGTTAATATACAATTATCTTCGAAATACGAATATTTTTAGGTATTACAACTCTGATATTTAATCAATGGAAGGAAGCACATAACACGGATACGAATAGAACAGAACAGGATTGAATACAATTACATGAGTACGTATTTTCTGCTCGCCTTTTCAGCCGTGAAGGCGATATAATGTTACGGTCAATCCCACTATTCGTTGTTAAAAGAGTAGCCTAAGAGTTGACGGTGGATGGTGATGATTGGCTGCCTTCTCTCTAGTCCTACACTGCTAAATTAGGAACGGCTAGCGCAGATAGTTCTCGTGTAGTTTTGCGCGAAATTCAAAAAGCAAAACAAAAACCTAACTAAAAAAATCTCGTTGGGGAAGCGAAGTGGTTAAAGCTGTCTTCCAATAGAAATTATCAATATATTACACATGATTAACGTGACAGAATTTCCCACAAATACTCTATCAGGCTAGTGGTGTAATTCCACAAATACGGCGTTTTTTTGGATTCTCCTTCAATACTTCTTTTTGTATAATAATTCTAAACGTTTACGTACCTGGCAACGATAATATAAATTACCAAAGCATTAAAATATTTATATTTTTTGTTTATTTCACTAGCATCCATTTTATCAAAAAATATGGCACTTCTGCAAATAATGATACAGGATATAGATTTATGTAACCTTTCTCATTATTTCGGCCCTGCATGGCCAAGCGTGTTAAGGCGTGAGACTCGTAATCTGAGGGTCGCGGGTTCGCATCCCCGTCGCGCCACACATGCTCGCATTTTCAACCGTGGGGACGTTATAATGTGACGGTCAATCCCACTATTCGTTGGTAAAAGAGTAGCCCAAGAGTTGGCGGGGGGTGGTGATGACTAGCTGCCTTCCCTCTAGTCTTACACTGCTAAATTAGGAACGGCTAGCGCAGATAGCCCTCGAGAAGCTGTGTGCGAAATTCAAAAAACAAACAAATTTTTCATTATTTAAGAGAAATGCTTTTCTTGTTTTTTTATGTACACTTTTCTCAGGTAGTTGATGCTATTTTGCATGGTCGGTTTTCGTAGCTGTATTTTTCAGATGTTGTTATCGCAAACTATGAGCAATTATGCATGTCCGAGTTAGTTAGCTGCTTAAATAAAACAGCAGCAGTACTATAATTTATTAAGTGTGAACTAAAGCTAAGCAAGAATTAAAGCAGTGTGTAGATTACATTTTTGTGTTTGTTAAGCCTAGAATGTATAACATAATACATTTTAAAATGTTACTACTGACATATAGAATAAAAAAGAAGTAATTTTGTATTCCCCAATTTACGAACGTAATCCCACATACTTAGAGGTTGACCGTTATTTTTATAAGTCAGTCGACAAACCTGAAGGACAACCACGTTTGACAATGAGAATTCAAACATGCAACCGTCAAAGTGCAAGTCGAGCGTCCCTAACAATCAGGCCATGACAAGTCCATTAACTTTGATACAAAGTACTGAAAGTAGAGGGGTGAAAAAATATAAAAAATCTGAATTCTTATTTCGTAAATAAAGATTTGTTTATCTTGTTGTTCTTATTCTGATCATTTCAATATACAAAATAATATGTGTGTGTGAATATAATTGCGTAAACTTTACTTTGAGTTATGAATTGAAACGCTTTCAATAATATATTTAAAATTTTTGTTGTAACTGTTAATTTTTCAATTTTTATGTTATTATCACATAAACATGCAGAAAAGTTTAACTTTTTTATTTATGTTACGCATGAGCATACTGCCAGTGGCTCAGCGGTATGTCTGTGGACTTACAACGCTAAAAACCAGGTTTCGATACCCGTGGTGAGCAGAGCACAGATAACCAATTGAGTAGCTTTGTGCTTAATTCAAAACAACAACAGCAGCATACTGTCTACTAAATACTTTACGCACAATTCTGCAATTTGTTCCCATAAAACGCAGAGTGAATATTTATTTCTTGTTGAAGTAAACTTTGATGTGAATCGGTGGCTTTTTTAGGTAATAGGCAGTTCTTGAGTTTATTCTGTTCGGAATAAATCATTAGGTACGTGATTTGCATTCAAACATCCTGTGTATTCTCGGAAATACTAACGCACTTTTTTACGTTAGAAAAAGATAAAAGGATTTTTGTGTAAAAATAAAACAACAATGAAAAGATAAAAGAAAACACAACAACAATGGATTATTTATTGTGTTCATTTCTTTACTTCATTACTTCTTTAAGTAAAAATTGTTTTGAACAGAAGCTAATTTTACGTCTTGCTGATGTTACAGCAAATAAAGACGCAAGGTAAAAAATATATTTATATAGGAATAACAGATAAAGCTGTAACTTTTAAATGTGGTAAAATATCATAAAAAGGAAATTTCGAATCTCTGCCCCATCACATATTCTCGTCCTTTCAGCAGCGTGGGCATTATATATAACAGTAAATTCCATTATCTGTTAGTAAAAGAGTAATCTAAGAGTTAGCAGTGGGTGGTGATGGCTGGTTACCAATCTCCTAGTCTTTCAAAGCTAAACTAGGGACAGCTGGCACATATAGGCCTCGTTTTCAATTTAGTATTGTAAGACTAGAGTGAAGGCAGCTAGTCATCGTCATCTACCGCCAACTCTTGGGCTACTCTTTTACTAATGGATAATGGAATTGATAGTGACATTGTAAGACCTTCCCACGGCTGAAAGGGCAAGCATGTTTGGTGTGACGAGGATTGGAATCCGTGTCTCTCAGGTTACAAGTCGAGCGCCCTAACCATCTGGCGATGCTGGTCCTTGTTGCTTAATATAGATACAAATAATTTCATTCTAAGGTTTGAATGTTTACTTACAGTTTAAGTAAACTACGGAATTGCTCTTGTTGGTACCTCAACTGAGCAGAGTTACTTTTAGATAACGTAACCTTTTCTTATTTAACAAAACACATTTGAATAGTATGAACCTAAACAAGTGATAAGTTTTAAGACAATATTACTTGTACTATATTTTAATAATGTGTACCCGAGAAACTTAAGATATATATATACAAGAAGAGGCTTGTCTTGGCTGTTTTTCTTTGTAAACACAAAGAACATATTTATATGTATAACCACCGAACATAGCAATACCCTCCCCCCAGAGCAGTTAAAGTAAGTGTCAAATTAGCTAACCAGGTTTATTAGTTTGCTCTTAGGATAGGAAGGCATATTGGCTACCGCGTATTTTCAGTGATACCACAAAACCATCGAACCTGAATCACAGAAATGTCCGCTCAAGATTAGATATATTTTTAAGACTAAAAATAATGTCTATTTTGATTAAATATCGGCTAAACACCGATAACCAAAGGTCTGTTTAATAACAGGAAACAAATATCTTTGTAATTCGAAATGTATAAGTTATACGACAATGTTTCTGATTGATGTGCGTGTATTGACATGTTAACAATATAGAAAGCGATACAGCTGTCGTATTTGTTACAGTGACATCAATCTGAAATGCCAGTTGTCCAACTTCAATTCGGAAACTCGAATATAGTTTTACTTTGTCACATCAGCTGCTATATAACAACTCTAAAAAATACAGAATATAAATAGCTTCATTTTATATAGACTACAATTTAAGTTACAACCAACTTTCTATGAAAATCAAATGATAACATTATGACATAATGTTAAAAAAATGATGTTATATTTCACTTGTTACTGTAATTTGTATTTATAGAGTGGATTTCCAAAAACTATTGTTTTATTTGATAAATCCATTTTATACATACACATTTTGTAATTTGATGTTATGTTCATGTTACACAAAATTCTATTTTTGGACGGTTTCTTCATTTCATATAAACCTGGTGGAGTATAGAGTAACATACATTAATATGCTTAAAAATAATTAAATCAAAGTTTTATAACTTCTCTTACGATTTATTATTTATCTCAGACGAGTGTCTGATTTATTAGGTTACGTATGTTAATGTATTACGACTTAAAATAGTTGAAAATTTTAATTCGAATTTAGAAGTTAATTGAATGTAGATATACAACCGATTTATGATATTTGTTAAAAGATTGATACACACAATTTTCTTTCTTAACACAAATATATTTTAATATACAAACAAAAGCACAATTTATAATAGCAGTTATTACAAATAGTTATCACAAATAATTATTTATAAATACAAATATTACAAACTTGCAAACAATATTCAGTCTTCTATCCGGTCTAGAACTGAATATTTTATCGACGATCCAGGTCCACGAAGAACAAATTAATTCTGATTTGACATTGTTAGAACTCTCTTAAACTTGACCGGCATGGCCAGGTGGGTTAAGGCGTTCGGCTTGTAATCTGAGGGTCGCGGGTTAAAATCCCCGTCTCACCAAACATGTTCGCCCTTTCAGCTGTGAGTGCGTTATAATGTGACGGTTAATCCCAATATCCGTTGGTAAAAGAGTAGCCCAAGAGTTGGCGGTGGGTGGTGATGACTAGCTGCCTTCCCTCTAGTCTTACACTGCTAAATTAGTGAGACGGCTAGTGCAGATAGTTCTCGTGTAGCTTTGCGCGAAATTCCAAAAAACAAAACAAACTCTTAAGCTTGCTATCTAGCTTGGCTGGCCTTACGATTTGCACAAGATGAGTTTTGAAGATGAAGATATTTAATATCCTCATAGAAATCGTGAGTCCAAAATTAATTCATTGAAGTTAAATGATTTGTAACGTTTAAAATCTTAAACGTCCCTGGTCAAATATTTGTGGTTTGCCGATTGATAAGTGTTAATTATCGTTATAGCTTCCGAGGCTTATGATATACTAATTGTAGCTGACCAACAATATAAACTATCTGTTGATATGTCGATTTAGAGTAAACTTTAAGCGAGGTTTTCGAAAGTTCGGTTGGCAACAGCATTTTACTTACACACATAACACGTTGTTGATTCTTACGTTCGAGAATTTTCTACAAATTTAGAGGATAGACGTGAAATTCACAACAGATATTTAACGCTATAAGTTACACGTATTTCCAACTATATATTGAAGTGATACAAAGATAGATATTAAAATGAATATATAATAGTAAATCCGTTACATGTTAAATTTCTCTCAATTTTACCATTGAAAACTGTTTGATACTTTATATGCTACTTTTAATTGCAGATATTTAGGCAAGTTTTCACTGAAGATTAACCAATCAAGATTTACGTTGATCGTTAGAACTTAAGTTCTATACTTCTGGTAATTTTTATTGAATAATACATAAGATTCTGAGGTTAATCAAAGATACATTACAACGTTGGTGTTTAAGGAAGACAATTAAAAAAAATGAACTAATGTGATAAATAAAAGAAATAAGGAGTGCCATGTTTATCAAAGAATAATTACAACTACACAAAGTTCATTAACTAAGCAATATAGTAAGTTATAAAGAAGGAAAAAATAGAAAGTGACAGTGTGTGATAAAGGAAAAAACAGAACAATAATCAGAAAATATAATTTTTAATTATTAAAGAATTGAGGTTGCACCATTTTATTTGAAAACTCAAAGACAAGAAGATCAAAACTGAAAGCTTGAGTGCGCGAATGAAATTTGAGGAATTGAAAGATAATATTGGAAGCTATCACGTCACTATGATTAGAACGATACGATTAAATAGACAGGCTATATATTTAATTAAATAGAACGTGTTGGTCGTTATTTGACTGAGCAATGGTGCAAGTATAGGACATGCTGAGTAGCATGAAACTGGCACTTAAGTTTACTGTGAAATCGATAACATTATTTTGTTAATTCAACTATAAAGCAGACAACTCACATATGTACACACTGTAACATATAATTTAGGAATAGAAATTATTTCGCTCTATTTGGCCACGAGTCTAAAGTAAATCATAACAAATTGTAACAATCTCGAAAAACATATGGCGTTCTACACGGATATTATGCATTTAACTTCCATAACACAACTTTAGAATTTTTCTTTATAATTGAGCTTCACCACGGTAAAAATCTAACGGAATCTAGCGGTAGGGAACAATTAGAGTAGAAAACGAAACTTTTTAAACTGTCCACTCATTCAAATATTGTCTAATTACTATACTGCTGTCGTATTGATGTTTTCAACCTCAACGAGACTTTATACACACATGGGTTAAAAAAACAGATCAGAAACTCATCAGTGAAGGTTGCAAGTAAGCAGCGCCGCCACAATACAAGTATTTTGAGGTTTAGGAAGAATAATGTGGTTGACTGTAATCTGTACAACGTGTCAACACCTAAATGTGTAGAGCTAGTTTATTGTGGTTGAAAAACAACCTTTTGATTCGTTTCCTGGAAAATTAACAACTGGATTACCAGTCTTGTATTTCTGAGAGTCTGATGGTGTTTATTTCAACTGTTAAAATAAATAAAATATGTAAACAGTATTTCAATCGAGACGTGTTCAGAAAAATATTGTTTTTTATAATTAGTTTTTGTAGTTTCTTTTAAAGCAAAGCAATATTGAGTTATATACTGTGTCCAGTGTGAAAAATCGAACCCTGGATCTAAGCATTTTGTTATTATTGAGAATAGTTGTGAAAAGTGTGGTAACAGTAAACGTTTGTTATACTAAAAAATATTTTTGTAACTCTTATTCTCCAGAATTATGAGTATCAATTATGATAGGTAATTCGCTTAGGGAAAAAGAGATAAAAAACCAAAAACATTCACGTATTCAACATATCTCCTAAGTATATAAGGAAGGGTACAGTGAAATAAGGAACTATCCAAATGAACTGATACAGAAACAAATACTGTGTAACATAATTGGATTACAGAGCTCATTAGTAGATACATGTGTAGATGGTTAGATAACTAAAATTTATTTAGCTTAAATATAGCGACACAGAGTAACAGTTTATAACATGTTAATAAGTATAATACGTCAGTATACCTTCCACGACATTACTGTCCAATCGTCATACTTTCGCTACCTGACTGATTTTCACATGAAGTGATTTTAAACACAACAGGTGTATTCAAGCTGCTCTTGTTAATCTTGCTAATTGTTTGCAAGGATAACTACGTTTCAGATATATATCATCTTGTCAATAGCACGTGCATGGACGATAGAGAAACAACTGTCAATTCAGTATAATAACTGTGATGTACTGTTGAATAAATACGATGACAAGACCAGCCGTCTTCATTACATATCAGTACAATATACTCTACTCCGATTGGTTAACACGCTGATACGATAATTTCCAAGTATAATGCTCTTTGTTTTCTTCACTAAAAAGAAATTACCAGATTGGATTCTTCATGGCATAAAGAGAAACATTTAGAAAGGTTAATTACGCTTTAGAAGACTCATTGTAACAAGTTTCTCTGAAGGATGACAAGTTTAACATTCCTCTGATACTATTTTGCAATTTGTCTCTGTCTCATCAATGCGTACGGGGAACTGTTTGTACAATCTTTGTCGAAGATTATTTGCAAGTAAAAAATCATTGTAAACAAAGTTGTATACGTTCACTGTGACGCGTATATATAGTTAGTAATAATTATTTCGGTAAAATAAGGTTCCAATATAACACCACCAGCGAACTTTTTGTTAGTTTTAGTGGCAATTCTAAACTCTGTGATATTCTGTTTAGATGAGGAAGTTCCTCTTGCGATGTCATTCACTATGTCATCCGTATTCATCTGTTAAACTGACATCTTTTGAATTCTACATCTTTTGATTTTGTCGCTTTTTTAAACATGATTAACTTGCATTTTTTATTGGACTAATTTAATTATCAAGCAGGAGCGTAAGTTGACCCCTTTGTAGAGCTAACACAAAACATTTCCCATACTTTAAATTGTGGGTGCATTTTGAGAGAGGCAGTCAAATTCTCAGCATGGGTAGTGAGAGATAGGATGGTATTACTATCTGTGTTCCCTCTGGCCAGAACTAGGGACGACCACAAATAGCGTTAATAACATTGGTGTTAATACAAATTGCAAACATTTTTGTATGGAATGTCTCTTTACGTAGCATTAGTTATAAGTGCTCCTTAATACTTACATATAATAAAATATCAAAGCAAAAAGTTGATTACCTCCTATTGGTATCTGCTCTCAAGTGGCCCACAGGCATGACTGCGGACTTATACAGCTAGAAACAGGGTTTCATATCTGTGATGGGCAGAACACAGCTAGTCTTTTGTCTAGCATTGCGCGTAAAAAACAAACTTAATGGATTTACTAATTTATATTAATATCGATGTTTGTTTTTATTATATATTAGAAATGAATGTAATTATATTGTGAAATGTGTATTGCAAAATTTCCGCCTCTTCTTTAATTTGTAGGAGATTCTCGAATGTAAGAATCAACAACATATGCTTCACATTGTTGCAAATTGAACTTTCGAGAGCCTCACCCTAAAATGTTATAAATCGACGAGGCCCAAGAGACAGAGTAATGTTGTTGGTTTTCTATAGATGGTATACTGTAAATTGTGATAAATGCTTATTAATCGGAAAAACTCAGATATTTGAACAAGAACATTTATAGATTTCGAACATTATAAACAGCTCAACTTCAGAGAATTCATTTCGGACGTTAGTGTTTTTACGAGGGCATTAGATATCTACCTCAGTGAAAAGTGAGCTTATAAATCGCGCAAGGCCAACCAAGAATAGAGCTAGCTAGATTTCCCGTCAAGGGAAATGTACCTGTGTTTCAACATTGTCTGTAAATTTGTTGAGCTCTTGTACACTGATGGCCAAAATCTCAAGGCCAATGAACATAAAACAAAAATATGCATTTTGCACTGTTAGACTAACTACTTATTTCTGTACAGCTTTGAAAGATGAAAATAGAGAAAAGGGAAAATAAAAACAAAAAACTTTTTTAACATGTAATAGGGAAAATGTAAACACTATGAACTCAGTCTAAATACTAGCTGGTCAAAAGTTTAAGACCACACTAAAAAGAAATCCTAAACAGGGTAGGAAATGCGTAACAA
This sequence comes from Tachypleus tridentatus, assembly GCF_004210375.1. Classification (NCBI taxonomy): domain Eukaryota; kingdom Metazoa; phylum Arthropoda; class Merostomata; order Xiphosura; family Limulidae; genus Tachypleus; species Tachypleus tridentatus. Next base: position 46,742,901 of record NC_134836.1, read on the forward strand.
GAGGTCTCAGTAGTGAATTTCACGACCTTCATTGCGAATAACTGCAAAGATTCGATTTGGCATGATCGATATAAGCGTTTGCAGAAGGCTGGCTGGAATGTTATTCTAAGTGGTGAAGATGGTTTCACGAAGATCATGCACTGTTTGGAATTGACTTCCATTTTTATAGACTTCCCTTGCCATCCACCCCCAAACATTTTCAATGGGGTTCAGTTCGAGCAAAAACGCTAGATGGGCCAAAAGAATCACGTTGTTCGCCATGAAAAAGTCCTTTATCCTGCGGACATTGTGGATTGCAACATTGTCCTGCTGAAAGATCCAATCATTTCCATACAAGCGAGAGCCTTCAGTCAATAAGGATGCTCTCTCCAACATGTCAATGAAACCAGCTCCTGTTTGACGCCCCCTGTATAACCTGAAGCTTTATTGTTCCATGGAAGGAGAAAGCATCTCAGATCATGATGGAACCTCCTCCACTGTGACGTGTAGAAAACGTCTCCGGTGGGATATCTCTATCGTGCCAGTAACGTTTAAAGCCATCTGGACCATGAGGTTAAATTTTTCTCATCAGAAAACAAAACCTTCTTCCGCTTTTCTACGTCCCATGCTTGGTGTTTCTCAACAAAGCTTAACCGAGCTGTTTTGTGATGTGTTGAAGATGTTTACGGTTTTTAAAGCCTTTTTCTCGTAGATGCCGTATTATTGTTCTTGAGTTGCATATGTAACATACATAACTTAATAAATTGGAGACCTCTATGAGATAAAACAATAAAACAAACAAACAAAAACCCTGTTGATAGCTAAAGTAAAATATGGGTCATTTTGTTGTGAAAAAACACGTGATGAGTCACTGTGCATTGGCGATCAATCGTGAGGTCTGTTATATTCAATTAAAAAAATTAAACTGGATGTTTTGTCTTTGGAACCATTAATGGGACAGTGGAATGTATGTGGACTTAAAACTCTGGAATTAGGGTTTCGATACCGATAGTGTATACCCACAGATAGCTCATTGTTTTGCTTTGTACTTAACTCAAAACAAACTTTTCAGAGTGAAATATAGAGATACTTTTTATTGATAAGACAAAGATCAATAAACTTAGTTCATTTGCACTGAAAGTGCAAATCGTATAGTCTATACATACAAAATCTGGATAAATTTTATAGAACTTGGTATACAAGATATCTGAGTGTGTTTTGATATGCCATATCATTTCAAAGAGCCATAAAACGTGAAACATAAGTACAGTTGTCTCAGGTGGAGTTACAATCAGATAATAGTAAGCTGAATACGGTCACTAAATATACGTATTGGAATATTGCACCCTGTTGATTGTATCACTTTTCCATTTCTTTGTACATATCTTACATCTTTACAATTCTTTCAAATCCTTTCAATTTGATTTAGATTGGTGGTAACATGTAATCATTTTCTTCAGTGCACTCGTAGCATGTGAACTGTAAAACTATTGCAAGCATAAAGACTAAGAAATGTGCTAAAAGATAATAATCCGAAACATATTTTCAAAACCTGAAAGTTTTATATCACTGACTTCATTGTGCATGATTCTAACCGGAGTTTTCCCTTACGCATTTGCTGAGAAATCACAAGAAAAAAGAAACACGACATTTTGTTTACATCTAAAATATTCTCAGTGGAAACAGCTCAATGTTGTTAAGTCTCGTTGAATGCGTCAAAGCTTGAAACAAATTTCGATTTTTTTTTCATTGAGCACATAGCTAAACAATCGACTCTCTGTTCTTTGTCAATCGCCAGTATCGAAATCCGATTTTTAGCGTTATAGGCACACAGATTTAATGAGTTATTTTGTTATTTATATACAGATACTGATAATAAGCAATAAATAAAAACTTTATAAAAACATTAGGAATATTAGTCAAGTGATAAACCCATTTCGCGGGTTCGAATCCTCGTCACACCAAACATGCTCTCTTTTTCAGCCGTGGGGGCGTTATAATGTGACGGTCAGTCCCACTATTTGTTGATAAAAGAGTAGCCTAAGAGTTGGCGGTGGGTGGTGATGACCAGCTGCCTTACTTCTTGTCTTACACTGCTAAATTAGGGACCGCTAGCGCAGATAGCCGTCGTGTAACTTTGTGCGAATTTCAAACAAACATATTGTTTTACGTTTTTCATAGAGAACAAACATCTGCTTTCTAAATTAAATTTGTACTGACTTTTAAAGCAAACAAATTAAAGGAAGTGTAAGTTAAAGCCTTTATTTTTCTGTGGTATCATGCTAGCAATGTACCTACATGTCGTCCATCAAGACTTTATGTCGACTATGGTTCTCAAGAGATATGCTGATTTGCATCTTCAAAATAGTTTTCATATAAAGTAGTTAAACGTGTGGATGACACTCTTTATAAACGATTAATGAATTATTCTAATAAGTTGCCTTTCTTTGGAAACTGTTTTTGTTTATTTTTATATTCGAAACGTCAGTGCAGGAAACCCTACATGGTTACTTATAAACATTATTTGTGTTATAATAAACCTTTTTGTCATGATAATTTGTACCAGCTGATACACTATAGAACGTTTTAAATACCGGAGGTATTTGTTCACTTTTCTTATAAGAAAGACCTTTATTAATGTATGTTCTTTCAGTGATTGTGTCTACTTTTAAAAGTGTAGTACATTCTTTAATATTCTGTACGTCAACGTTTGTACTGTTAATTACATGGAAATAAAGGATAGGATGCTGCTTGCCAAGATAGACTAATAGGTAAGTTATTTTGGCAGCTCTCGAGCATACTAAGATGAAGTACGGAAAAATCATGGGATGAGCTTTCAATTTTGGCATGAACAAAATTTCATTTTAAGAAATGTTATTTATAATGACGAAGTAACATTTTCAGATGGCAGTTTGTAATCGTAATTTGTTCATGAGCGAAAAACATTATGTTATCGCACAGAAATCTACAAGCGCTAATAATGGCTACTTTGCCATTATATATTCATATGGAAAAACATGATTAATCTGGTCGAGGTATGCGACGGTTGTAAGAAAATGTCGTGATATCATTTTGTGCATCTGACACGTGTCACTTTTTCAGATAAAAGTTCCTTTTCATATTGCATACTCTTGCCTTGACAGATTTTGTCAATGACCTATGTGATTGTAGCTATTCACCTTTTACAACATGTTGCATTTTTTACTACGATTGGGGCTCGACTTACTGAATCCTTTCTCTTCTTCTGGTTGGTCTTTGAACCCAAAGATGATCCATATTCCTTTACTTTACAATGCTAGTGAATTCCTGGAAAATATAAATTCTTGATCTGAACACTTCGTCATGATCTAGGTGTATGAATATTTTGCGTTAGAAATAATACCATTACGTTAGAAATTAATAGCATTTCTAAACGCAGTCAGTGTTTGGAGACATAATATTACTCATGCAAGCTAAATAATTTAGTCCTTATACACGGTGCTCTACTAAAACTTTATATTCGTTGTGGTTCTTGCCCTACGACCTAAGTTTTGTATTCAACTTAACTTATCAAAATATAGGTTTATAGCTATAATGATTCTCATGTTTTCAACAGTAAACAGGTAGATTTTTATTAATTCAAATACAAGTAAATCTTTTGTCTTATTTATTATTTCAAATATGAAATATAATACGTTTGTGATATATCGGATATAATAAAACCATTCCCTATGTAAATATCTTTCGAGTCTCTTGATTTTGTCCATTTTTGATGTGATATAGATGTGATTAATAAGACAGTCTCCCTAATCCACTGTCGCGTCCTTAAACTGAAGTGGTGTATTATACACTGGTGTATAAATAAATATACCTTCGAAAAACAGAATAACTAAATACTAGTGAAAAACTTATATTTAGTTATATTTTTACAAAGTTTGTCTTTTATGAATTACCATACAAGTTTAATTATTACTACCTCTTGGGGCCTGGTGTGGCCAAGCGTATTAAGGCTTTTGAATCCGAGGGTCGCGGGTTCAACTCCCGGTGGCACCAAACATGCTCGCTCTTTCAGCCGTGGGGGCGTTATAATTTGTCGGTCAATCTTACTATACGTTGGTAAAAGAGTAACCCACAATTTGGCGGTGGGTCGTGATGACTAGCTGATTACCCTCTAGTCTTATACTGCTAAATTAGGGACGGCTAGCGCAGATAGGCCTCGAGTAGCTTTGCGCGAAATTCAAAACAAATACCTCTTGATATAATTTAATTGTTAAATTATGTCGATAACATCATTTTCAACTCATCTGGTTGAATTATATGATTATCTTGAGAGTAAAGGTCTTTTTTTAAAAAAATAATTTGTTGGAGTTTCTCTCTATTCTCTAAAGTATATTTAAAAGCTCCTCCAATACATTGTATTGTTGGAACTTAGCATGATCTACGTTGACTCTTAGAAATGGTTTATTTAACTTGAAAATTATATTGGCTGTTAGTTGTACAGTTGTACTTTCACTGTCGGCATAGAATTAACCCTTGTGAAATCCATAAGACAAATTATTGAAGTAAACTAGTTGTCTACTGGCAATCTTGTTCATTTAAATTAAGCTGACAACCGTTGATATCGAATGAATGTAAAACATAAAAATCGGGTCATAGATTAACATATTATGGTCAACAATGCAGAAGAAAATGTTTATTTAGAAATTTCAAAATATAATGAGATATAAAAACAAAAGTAAAGTTTAATATAAGTGACTTTAAACCTGTTACTTTAAAACAAAAGAATATGCAAATGAGACTTTTTCAGGAGTTCAGAATAAAATATTTACTGACGCATAGTTTATGTAAAAAAACATATTTTAAACATTTTTTGTGCTTGTCTATATAAAGGAAAAATATGTCTAGTTCATATGAAGTAGAATGTGACGCAGTAACAAAGAAAACCATGACAGGGATCTACTCCAAACAGACTCCCTAAACCTTATCTCAAGACGAAAGACGAGGTGTCGTCGAAAGAATATGAGTGAAACCCTTACAGTTTGTCCGGTAACAACTTATGCATACTGTTTTCCAGACAACAGAGGTATTCATTCAATGAGAAAGTGTACCACCTAGCTGGAGGGATATTCGAATGACGTTAATGGAAAAACAAACAACAACAACGAAGAAAAAAACATGACGGATGAGAGAATAGGAAAAGTTGGAACAGAGATCACACTGTTTGATTAGAAGACTAGAGAAAATAGTGTGGAATTTGAGTGATGGTTATAGAGAGATGTTACTTAAGTCAAATGGAATTGGTCATTATAACTAGGAGATCCTTTAGAAGATTACTGTAGGGAGGACAGTCTGTACTAAGGTCACTGTTAAACCCTTAAAAGGTTAAAATAACTGTTAAAATAAGCTAATCTTATTTATATAGAAGGATAAAATAAGAGTAATAATTAACAATATTTAAGTATAAAGGTTGCCTAGGTTTGTCTGTAGTTCGGAATTAAGAAAATATAGCAAGAATATAAGTAGCGTTCAAATATTCTGGTACAACAAGATTAGAAATACAAAGTAATATATTATCGCATAAAAGTGTGAATTTATGAGGTAAATTGAAACTGATAATAACATCTAGCTATTTAATAATATGTTTTTATCTTAAGATACGTATAAGTTAACAACCGAAGTAACCAGAAATTAAGTTATTCATTTCTATCCAGTTCAAAGAGCACAATAAACACCTTAAAAAACTAAGTGACCATTGATCATTGATATAAGGGATATTACTAAATACTTCCTAACATTTGTGACAATAAATTACACATTTGTGAAAAGACAAAGTCAAGCTAAAAGAAATCACTTTTGTAAACAAATTATAATAATAAATAATCAAATTTAGCATGATAAGGATAATACTGTGTTAACCAAAGCAATGCTGTTTAATACTAGGATAAAGTGACATAATGTTAACCTATTATTTTACCCTGTCATCTAAGCTATGGTTTCATGGTCTTAAAGCTTCAAACCGCTAAAGAAAGTAAGCACTGTGAGGAGTTGTTGTTTACGATTTAAAAAAAAATAAAAATGTTCATTTCCAGGTTGTGTAAAATAAATAAGTGTGGTGGGATTCAAACGTAACAGTTTAACCACCTCAGACCAAACAAGAGCTCGAAATTAGTACAGCTTCAACTACAAGTTTAATAATAATCTTCAGGAACTAGATCAACTGGCTAATCGTCTTTGTTCCAGCTAGAAATTTTATTTTTTGTTATTATTATAACTTTCATTAACTCCTTCACTTACAACTATAACCCTTCTAATCATTTTGTTCCACATATAATCTTCTTACTTCGTAAGTTTTAGCTTCAGATACAAATTATCATTTTAATGAATAATTCACAGACTTGTACTCTGTTAACAGACATAAATAAATTGGTCTTTCTAAGCTAAGAACTACAGCTTTTCGGATTTTCAATAAACTAACATTTCTGAATGATTATGAGTTTCCTTTCTAATTAAACCTCATTTTGCCAGATTCTAGTTTCTATTTTTTTGAAATTCTGAAACCTCGCTTGAAGAGTTAAATTTTAGTTTTGTCTTGCTTCATTAACCTCTTTTATGTTACGATCTTATGTTTTCTAAATCACTGTTGTTTTACCAATGCTCGCATTTGATATATTGATTTGTGGATCCCAATATCTATGACTCTCGTAGCATTGCCACAAAACATTTGAGATCATAGGTACGTTATAAGAGTAACCGTAAAATCCTAGTATTTGATTAGAGTAGTCCAAGAGTTGGTGTTGGATATTGTTCACTGGCTACCTTCACTATAGTTTTTTTCAGTTGAGAATAAGGATTGCTATATCAGATTTGCCTTGCGCAGCTTTGCATGATAACAAATGATTAAACATTTGATGTTAAGTTGAATATATGTTCGTGCACATATTTCTGAAGCTTTGTTTTTGTAAAGTGATGTGAAAAACGCTTTTCTCAGTTACTCTTTTGCAATGGCTAGTAGTAATAATTAATTTTGTGAATCAAAACTAAATACATGACATTGTAACCGACTTTGTGCTAGCAAATTACCAAAATATGTTAGTAAAGGTTGTTTATAAACAGCAAGTAAAAACCTTAAAGCCCGGCTTGGCCAAGTAGTTAAGGCACTGTAGTCGTAATCTTGTGGTCACGGGTTCAAATCTCCGTCACACCAAACATGATTGCCTTTTAGCCTTGGGGGCGTTATAATGTGACATTCAATTCCATTATTCGTTTGTAAAACAGCAGCCCAAGAGTTAGCGGTGGGTGGCGATGTTGAGCTGCCTTCCCTCCTGCTAAACTACGGACCGTTAGCGCAGATAGCCCTCGTGTAGCTTTGCGCTAAATTCAAAACAAACCGAACCAGAAACCTTAAATTGTTGAAAACATTACGAAATAGAAGAGCAGATTTTTAGCATTAAAACGTTTAGCTGTTTGGAAGTTATATTGAAATATTCTGAAACAGTTGATACTATGTTGAATTAAAGTTATGTAATTTAACCACAAGTCTAATCATAAACTCGGTGGCAATTAACTAGAATTTTAATAGTTATTGCTTGCTAACAGATACCGTTAACAAATAATGAAAATAGATAAGTTTAATACTTTCAATCATCTGTGATTTTTATAGGTCAGTAAAGTTTCTATGCAAATACAATAACAATTAATAGTTCTTGTTGAGTGTAATGTAATAATTATAACCGCCATTTTCATTATCTTGGAGTTTAAAAAATTGCTCTGAATACGTGTTTCATTAATTTCTTACTCAGTTAGATTTTATAATTCACCACTTTCTTTTACTCGTATAAATACTAGAAATATTACAAAATACCCTTCAGATTAAAAACAATATTTTGCTTGCTCCGATTGACTAGTAGAAGTTAGTTTCCCCAGATTTCTTGGATCAGCAGAATAACTATTTGAACGTGTAATACAGTCGGTTAGAAAGAAGCAGGATATAAGCAGATCCTGATTCAATCGAATGCGCTCACTTTCTTCGTTTTTTATAAGAATATAATAGAATATACAATTTCATTCGTTTTGGAAATTTCTTCACCAATTTTGTTATGCGGCACTGCAGCAAACAACAACAAAGATATTTTAATACAAAATCTACACTTTGTTTATTTAAATCTTGTTTTTCACGTTTCATTCATCATCATCCACACGCCATCCACAACCATTTCTATCGTATAAGGTGTTTCGTTGTTGAATAAAAGGTGACAATCCCAAGGGTTGCGCTGACCCTTGATGTAGACGACGGTTGTCTCACAGGAGGAAGAAGAAAGTTCCTTTACTGATGTTACTAGCACATTTTTGGCTCTATTCTGTTCTATTGATTTACCATACTTTGTTTTCTTAGTTACACAATACACTTTGTGTTCCAGTAGTCTTATTCCCTCTAAATGTCAATGAAGAACTAACTTGGTTGCTGCTTTCGCCTTACTAGTAGAAAGGAGGTCGATATTCTGCCAGTAGCATTGTAAATGATTTGATAAAGGAGCTTCTATTGCAAACAAGTGAGTTTCCTCGTTTAGTTTTACACCCTTATGGCCTGGCATATACATGCGGGTGTGGGTCTTACTATGTAGTTGCTTTGCTACCTTCCACCCATCTGGGGACCAACCACTCAACATACTTGTGAATGATCTCTCTAGTGATAGAAAAATCATTCCTGTTGTGTTTCTTTTCAAATAATCTTCCTAAGTGTACTGTAAAAGTTGTAATTTATAATGAAATAGTACTTATAACCAGTGCATAACTTCAAAACGATTCTGATTCACTTTATGGCTTGATTAAATCACACATATATCACTGCCTCCATATTTTTAGGACTTGGCGAAGCTAGATTATCTCAGTGTTATCTGTATAGCACCCGCTCACCCCCGACGTCTCCTGAGCCATCCTTTAGGCAGTCTACTGCCTAGTCGGTGTCAACATGGTAGCTGGGAATCTAGAATGTATCAGTTCAAAATAACAATGGCTAGATGACGGAAGGGTATTTTTTGCAGTACAAGGGCCTAACATGGCTGAATTACATACATATTAAATAGATATTCTGTATCTTATCTATCTTATCTAGCTGTGTAGCGCTCATACTGATCATTGATAATTTAAGTGATTTCAATAACTTAGATAATTATTATTTAAAGTTGGAGAAACTTAATACTCCGCGAACTTTGAAACTTTTGAAAAATATATTTATAAAACATAAAATTGTATTCCTTTCTACGGATATTAAGGATATGGCGACAAACTAACGTATGCATTTCTTTTCATTTATACATTTTTATTAATGATATTCACCATAGCTATTATTAATTTTGTTGCTCTACCGTTTCTATCCTTACTTGAAGCATTATATAACTTTTCACACCATAAACTGTTATACTTAGACTTACATTAAACTATATTTTGGTTATGCTCCTCTTTTCGTCTATGTCTGGGTTATTATAGTCACCTTCTTCTGTTCCTAAGAATATTCAATACTGGATTGAGTTAACCCTTAAACATCGGGAATGTTGTAGGATGCAGCATCAATTGATGATGGCCGCCGTTTAAAGGTTAAACAAGTAGACTACTGTTGGTCAAAGCTTGGTCACTTCTACTGGAGCAATGCTTAAGCTTCGGAGTGTAAAGCATGTATCTTCTAAATGATTAAGGCCCGGCATGGCCAAGTGGGTTAAGGCGTAGGACTCGTAATCTGAGGGTCGCGGGTTCGCATCCCCGTCCTACCAAACGTGCCCGCCCTTTCAGCCGTGGGGGCGTTATAATGTGACGGTCAATCAAACTATTCGTTAGTAAAAAAGTAGCCCAAGAGTTGGCGGTGGCTGGTGATGACTAGCTGCCTTCCCTCTACTCTTACACTGCTAAATTAGGGACGGCTAGCACAGATAGCCCTCGAGTAGCTTTGTGCGAAATTCAAAAACAAACAAGACTCATAATCCGAGGGATGCGGGTTCGAATCCTGGTCACACCAAAAATGCTCGCCCTTTTATCCGTGGGTGCGTTATAATGTGACGGTCAATCCCACTATTCGTTGGTAAAAGAGTAGTCCAAGAGTTGGTGGTGGGTGGTGACGACTAGCTGCCTTCCCTCTAGTCTTACACTGCTAAATTAGGGACGGCTAGCGCAGATAGCCCTCGAGTAGCTTTGTGTGAAATTAAAAACAAACAAACAATCTAAATGATTTATGTCGACGCACTAAAATACCATACAGCAATAAATATAGGTGTTCGTATTTTGTTTTACATGAATATATATCTCGCTTCCTCCGTTGTTTTTTTTTCAATATCTTATCTATAATTTTGTTCTGTGGCACTGCTCAAGGCTTTTGAAACAATACCAAACAAAATATAATAAATGCTACAGCTACATTTCATCTTTCTGCAACTTGATCTTAACGTATGGTTCATCACTAGCCATTCCACATAAAATGATGCATATCATAGAACTTGTTTCATATAAGTCCAACACCCGCATTTTTTTAACTTACACTGTTCCACTGTTCTGGCAGTTGTTTTGGAATAAGGTTAATATTTCTGGGGCGCTCGAAGACTAAACTGTCCTCCTTTAACCCCGTACTTGGTAGAAGTAAAGAATATTGACTGCGTGTACAGAAGTTTAAAGTTATATTACCCTTGTATTCATTTTAAACGCTAATTGTAAAATAGAAGCATATATTTGTTTTTAAGGGTGGTGTGTAGCGAAATAGTAAGAAACTAATGATCTTATACTCTTCTCAGATATAAACATACCATTCTTTGTATTAGATTATCTAACGTTGACAGGTTATTGTTTTTATCAGCCCAGTGTCAACGATCGAAATGATTAATGAACTACGTCACCCAATCTATTGTTAATTCTTTGAAATTAGTGTCGTACACACAGGGATATAAATTTGTCTTATAAAAAAAGGAACAACTACTTACCAGTGAAAACCGTATGTTTATCTTGATCTTCTATCTCACAATTTTTTTCAAGAGGTTAACCCTCTATCAACCACAAAACTCGTCTTATTAGAACGAACATGAAGAGAACGGGAACTAACAAACCGTCCAGTCTTAAAAGTTACCATTTCCAACTTTAGTTAGTTTCTAGTAAAACCATCTGTTTCATTCCTTAGGGTGAGATCGATCTTTTATTTTTACACACATGTAAAACATGTTTTTTATCGTTTTTCCTAGTATTTAACAAACTTTCAAGGATAAAATAATCCACAGCTTTTTTGTTAATTTTAATGTAATAAAATTAAAAAAAAACATATCAGTAATTACAATGTGGAGAAAAACATAAATAAGAAACATAATTAACATTACGATTTTTGAAAAGAGCCTATAATAAGATGATGTATCTTACATAACTTTTGGGTTGGTAATCAGTAATTTTAAATCTGAGTCTTCCTGTTATTTTTTATATGTAAGCAAGGTAAAAAGTAAAGAAATTAGTAAAGTTTCCAGTCGTTTAAGAGATTAATAGTCGATTTTATTAAGTAAATTAATGTCATTCTATTGACATTGTCTGAGTGAATCTCATTTACCTTGACTACAATTGAAACATTGTCTGAGTGAATCTCATTTACCTTGACTACAATTGAAAGTTATAAAATAGATTCTAATTGTCATTCCTACGAAATCAATATTTAGATAAAAAATACTGTGAATTCTAATTTGTTTTACTAGTATTTCAATACACCTGATACATCAGAAAAGGACTGGGGAAATTTCCTTTTGTTTTAAAAGTGTTCGGGTTATCGGGTTCTCTCAGGTAGTGATTTTCTTTCCTTGCTCGGAGTAGATATCATACCAATTTAAAACGGTTTAAACACAAATTAGTATAAACTTGCATTTTTATATTTGTAATAAAGACAGAATATTGTCAGACTTAAAACTGGTGACGGCAGGAATATTAATAAGGCGGAAACCGTTTCATTTTATGGCTTTAGCAAATAATTTTTTCATAATGTCATGGTATTAAACGGCAAAGATAAATCTACCATAAAAATTCCACTTACTTGTTAGGTGATCTATGAATAATCACTTGTACAATTTTGCTTTCCAGTTTCGTAATAGATAGTCTGATTGTTTTGTTATGGGAACTGAAATTAATATTTTGTTCAGAGCACACTAATGTTTCTCGGGAAATTTTATGAAAATTGGATCAATCTTTGGATTTAAAAATAAATCATCTTAACAAAGTATTAAGTGGTTTTAGATGCCATTAAGGTTTGTCACATAACTCGAGTCCCCCGGTGGTTCAGCGGTATGTCTGCGGACTTACTACGCTAAAAATCGGGTTTCGATACCCGTTGTGGGTAGAGTACAGATAGCCCATTGTGTAGCTTTATGCTTAATTCAAAACAACAACAACATAATTCGATATTAGATATGTTTAAAAAAGTTGTATGTTTTGTTGCTACGTAGTTTCATTAGGTAGTGTAAGAAATAAACCTGAAAAATATAGAATAGCTTGAAATAAAACAATATTTTTCAGAAAATGTTGACCGTTAAAAATATTCAAGTATATGAAGTAAGAATATTTTCCTTATTTTTTCTAGATGACATGAAATTATATGTTTGAGGCTCAAGAAAGCTCAAACATTCTAAACAGTTTCGAAATATCAAATATAAGTTTAAGTAAGAGTTTTGAACTTCTCTTTGAATGCAAAATGAAAATCATACGAATAAACTTGATAATTATTTTACAACATGAATAATGACTAGAAATTGAAATTTAGTGTAAAAAATGTTGTAAAAAACATTATGAGATCCATTTTGATAAAACGTGCTTACTGAGTTTAATTTTCGAATAAATTTATCTTGGTAGAACTTACCATGTAAAGACAACCAAACGGTGAGAATGACAGGCCAGAAATGGTCCTTGGAGTAATACCTTTTACCTTGGTTAGCCATCACAGACCAACTGTTGATATATCAATAGATACCACCAGAACCGAGAACAAGAACGGAAAGAACCAAACTGAAGTTCATGTCTGACCAGCCAGTTAAATAATTTCCCGTCACTCTAACTCTTGATTCTACTACACGTGCTGTTGTGCGAAGGAGTCTTGCTGTTCAGAAATATATATCACCGTGATTCAGGCTATTCTCCAGTAGGTGGCAAGTGGCGTCCATTCACTATTGAACAAGGCGGTATTTTATCGTGACGGTCTTATATTGAATCGTCGTGTATTTTCACAAAAAAAAAAAAAAACGCAACTGTTACTTTCTAGTAGCAAATCAGTGTATTGAAATACAAAATGTTTGATGAAATAAAGTAACAGGAAATTAATGGATGATGTTTAGCACCAATTAGGCCCACAGTAAAATATCATTATATTCACAAAGTAGTTAGAAATATTACAATTTGACAACACACCTACCGATATTATGTGTCCTTCAAAAGTGTGTAAAGTAGGCTTAGTGTTTTTGCAGATTTAGTCATATTACTGTAAGTACAGTGTATATATACATATATGTCTAATAAATCATAGGTTTGATGCAAGTTTAAATAAATACACACAGAGTTACATACGCTATATTGTATAAATTATTAGTACCACGTTCAGTCAGTTTAGACATGGTACTTATGTCTGTACCTGAAAAGAAATTTAGTGAAGATAATCAAGCGTAAGAAATGTATTTTACTGAGACTTTCATTTGTTTTAAACTTGATAGAGATTGATGATACATAAAAAAAAAAAAACCACTACAAGAACAGCGTACTGGTTAATGCGAAAATTAACCATTAACATATTACCTTCATGCTTATATTTCACAACTTTAATGTAACGAAACACAGGATGTATCTCAAAAGCAGCACTAGTATTATACAAATAGTTTTACAACAATGTACACGCGATCAAACATATTTAATTGATTCGTTTAATATAACCTAGGTGACTCATTACATGCGCAACAAAGCTGGCGAAAATGGTAGCTAAGCGATTCTTTCATGGTTAACATAAGTTCGAAGATTCCCCTGATTTTGCTATATTGTCGTTGCTATTAAAACCGGAAATTATTTAATAGATGCTATTATAGTTTTATTTATTTCCTAAGCAAGATTCAAGTTTATATAATAATATTAGAGAGGATTCAAAATTTTGTTGTTGGATTCCGTTACTCAGAGGAAGGGCTAAAAATAATTTCTCAGAAATTATATGTATATGTATATTATAATTTGCATATTTTTGTAACAATGTACATTATTTTAAACCTTAAAATTTAATTGTTATTTAGCTACTATTATTTTAACCCGAATCTTGTTAAGAACAATAAATTAACAGAAAGATGATCTAACATGATTTGCAAAATACAGTTACTAACAATAACAAGCTTTGCTGATTGAAATTTTTCTAGGCATGCAATTGTAATCCATTAAAACATTAATTCAAACTGAAAGTTATATATGTACAAAATAACAACGTTACCGAATTATAAAATATCAAAATTAACATCAAATAACTGCAGAGTTAATAACACTGATAACAAAGAGAACTCTGCATAGGAATAATTGACCTGATATTTCACATTACCAGCAAAGTCCTGCTAACGCAGATTAAAAATATTGGAGTTGAAAACTTCTGATGGTATGTTCTTGGTACGTATATTGTATCACTGAGGAACATGTTACGGCTCTACAAAACATATTTTACTATTTTAATATCCAAAGGCTTGGAAATAAATAATAAGATAGTGACGTTAGCGTGAGATATAAATAAATACGAGTATACAACCATTCTTTAAAGTTCACAGTTTTGTTTATGTTTTTAGATATACAATTGAATGATTTGGTATAAGCGAATACATATATTTAGAATTTTTCAGAATTCTAAAATCAGAAGACAATATATTTTAAGAAACTTTCATTACGTATTAGGAACGTGGTTAATCTCAGTTTACCAAAGTTATTTCACTTGTAGAAGGCTTCCTAAGAAGATAAAACTCATTTTTTAATAATTTTAATTTATGAAAAGGCGCTTCTGTAAGAGCGTCCATATCACAGTTCTGGAGACCGTAATCTACTATGAGTGGTGATCTTATAACAATTACCCATCTCAACACTGTGTTTTTATGGGCACATATTTTTCCTTAACTCCATATTTTTTTATTTAGATGGAGATCTTATCAAGGATATTGTCATTTATCTTGTCCCTTAATAAGTGGGAGATAGATTATTTGACAACACAAGTGCAATATAGAGGGACTTTCATTTTTTCGGTATTATATTCTTTAAAATCAGATGTGCTTTCTTTATTACTTTATGTTTTGTAATTATACAAATAATATTTTGATAGTAGAACCTAGTTTGAGTTTTTGTAATATTTTTTAAGCTATTTATTTAATAACTCGTGTTACGTTTGGTAACTCTCCCAGTTTGAAAGATTTGTTACGTTAGAGAAGTTTCCTTATACACAATAGTCCTTAGCGCAGATAGCCCTCTAGTAACTTTGCGCGATATTCAAAACAAACAAACACAATAATTATTTCTAGTTCAGTGTATTTTTACGCTGAGTATATTCTTTACTTTTATTCATTTTCCTTTACTTCGGTATTTTATTTGTCTAAAGGAGTTTTCACTTGTCAGGTATTTTGTCGTAGCTTAATAGTTTTTTATTTTTTTATTTTGCGCAAACATACACAAGGGCTATCTGCGCTAGTCTTTCATAATTTAGCAGTGAAAGACTAGAAGGAAGGCAACTAGTCGCCACCATCCTTCGCCAATTCTTGTGCTATTCTTCGACCATAATTATAACGCCCCCCCTCGCTCCCGCAGCTGGTTGAGCATATTTATTGGGACGGGGATACGAACTAGCGACCTCAGATTGTGAGTTGAGCATCCTGGCGCTCTGGCCGAGCTTAAAAAAACGCTCTGATTTTCACAGTTTATTTGTAAGATTTCTCTACATATATTTTTAATTTACCTCATAGCAACAGGGTGTATTCTAATTTAAGTTACATTTTGGGCTAATATGAGTTTTACATATTTCGGTATATTACTTCAATTTAATGTTTTCTTCTCATTTCAATGACTTGCTCATTTAGCAAACTAACTCTGTGCATTTAGTTTTTTTATTCACCTTTTTATTAGTTTTGTGGATGAAATGTTCAGTTATTTTCGGTTTTATCGAAAAGCTAGTCAGTAACTTCCTGCACGAACAATCCCTAATTTTGAGCTGATAGACAATAGTTAACGTCACTTGCGTTTACTTGTTATGCTACTGTTTTCTACCTAAGTATAGAAGCTTGGCTGTGATCCTTATAACGCATTCAAAGTACTGAGCGCGATTTGCGTTTTTCCATCTGTGGTAAAGAGGTGCAAACGATAAACGAACTGATCAATATTCTGAAAGGTTAAAAATAACACTATTATATGAGCGCAAGTCTTAAATAACCTATACATTTGCTGAGTTATTTGAAGCAAATCACTTTTTACTACTTTCAGCGGCACACCGATATGTCTACGAAATTATAACGTCAGAATTGGGTTTCGATACCGTTGGTGGCCAGAGCACATTTTATAGATTTATTCTTAATTTTAAACAAACCAGACTCATTTTACTAAGCAAATTGATACTCAGCGACTAGACTCGATGTCTGTTGCTATTATTATTCGAGCACTCTACTATTTTTCATGACACATTCCGTTGTTTCTCGGTGGGCTAATGGAAAGTTTAGGGACTTAAAACGCTAAAATAAATCCGGGATTCAATTCTCGGTGACTAAAATGCAGATTGCTCGTGACTTTACTTGTTCAAAACAAACATTTAGTTATTGATATTTTCTATCTGCTGAGCCAACCGACGGAAATCGAAACCCTGATTTTAGCGTTGTGAGTCCGTCGACTTATCGCTGTACTAGTGGGGGCGTATGAAATAAGCGTATATTATAGTACACGACTTTCATATTTTCGGTATAATATATTCAGTTCGAAAAATAAACTCGTTTTGATTATGAATGCTGTTGAACATTTGAATATCCTTTATGAGCAGTTTGTTACCAAAATTCTCTGAAGTTCTTACATTTGAATAATAACAGTATGAATGTTAGTGTTTGTCGTGTACGGATAATATACCTGAATTGTTTAGTTCATTATAACATCACATATACTGTAAAAAAATATAGTATTATAATCATTGTCATATTGCCAATTATTTTGGAAAAGATTTAGAAATTTTATCAGAACTTTTTCTTAACATAAACTGATATATGGCTTTGTTTAATATTATTCCTTAGCTTTTGTTTAAGAATTTCGAGAAAAATTTCACAAGAACCACCTGACTTTAACCATTTCTACTTTTAAACAGAGAAAGCATTTATTTGTGTTAACTTCAACAACCGGGCTATTATAGAAGCTCTCGAACGTGAAACAACGAGCCATAAGATCCTCTGAGGCTATTTTAACAAAGTTATTTATGTTAAATTTAACAATTTGATCGCACCCACCGCAAAAATATTGTGCGATCGAATAACGTCACTGTAAAAGACCACACACGAACATAAAATTATGGGGAAGAGTCGAGATTGGTTGGCTGTTTTTACAACTAGACTATCTTCGCTAAACAACAGGTAAAAATGTTAAAGTAAAACTATATGCATTGTAAAAATAAATCCAATTAAAACGAAACAATGTCCAATAGTTAATAAAAGGCTCAAAGGCTTGAAAAGATTAAAAAAACATAATTAGGTTGAACAGTATCGCCATCGCTAATGACACTGTCCAACTTCAATGGTAAACCCACAAAAAAGACATAACTAGAATGGTGTTCCCACTCACGATCGTAAGGACAGTAAAATGTGGAATATTGTGACTTCAGAGTCACAAAGGCCATACATTTGTGGATCACTTTCTTTCTTTGTTTGTTTTTAATTTCGTGCAAAGTTACTCAGAAGCTTTCTGCGCTAATTTTGCATATTTAAAACTAGAGGGGAGCAGCTTGTCATCATCACCCATCCCATATTCTTAAATTGCTCTTTTACCAACGAATAGTGGGATTCACCGTCATATTATAACTCCAACAAGGCTGAAAGGGCGAGCATGTTTGGTGCGACCGGGATTCGAACACGCGACCCTCGGATTATGAATCGAACGTCTTAACCCACCTAGCCATGCCGGGCTTGTGGATCAGACCAATAAGGTATCTTCTTCTTTCCGATTCTTACGGAAAAAAAACCTGCTAAAAAGCAACGTAAGGTTTGATCTGGATGAACTTGTGGTGACGTTGCTCACTCCGAGTCGATTGCCAACTGGCACGAAGCCGAGTTTTGAATATAGGACAGTAGTCCATTATGAGATAGACACAGTCATGACGGAACAAAGCAGACGGTCTAGACTGCGGTGTCAGTGAGCTCGTTCTCACGAATACCAGAATGACCTGAGTTATCCAGAAAAACTAGATATTAATGGAAGAGGAGGGAAAATTTGGCAGTCATTTTTCGACACCAACGAGAACAGGATTAGAGTTAAAGTTAAGGGATTCCAGCTCCAGTACAGAGCTAAGATATTCGGTGTAAATAGTACAATCTATGTACTTCATAGCTTCTACGTGATCCAAGGGAAGAGAAAAGACATGCAAGTAGACATTAAACACAGAAATTGTAGAGGGGAATCCTGTGAACAGTCACCAAGTCTTAAAAAACCACGGAAAAGCCTACAGAGTTACTTTATTTCGAACAATACGTATAAATGGAAATAGAATAAGAGTTTGAAAGGTCTTCAGCAAAGATGAGACGGTAATTTCAATCGGAAGTATCTGTCTTTCTCTTATGATTCAAAAGAAAGGTCACAGGGGGGATGGTAATTAGCTATGGATAAACTGATCAGTAATGGCAGAAACATCATCCATTGACAGATCCAATTCCGCCAGCAGCGCTTGGATACAAAGACTGTCTATTCCAAAAGAGCGTTGTCCACTGAAGAAGGAAGATATAACCCCACATGGGATGATGTAGTAAGAATCGAAGTTCAGTAGCATACTGCAAAGAAACTTTCAAATGGTAGAGGTTAGGAGGAGATTCTTGGACTCAGTCAAAATAAGAACACTGGTAGGCCGCATAATTCTTTCTTTGGGAGTGGAGGTACGTCTCACTGTAGAAACTCCTTGGCTGGAAAAACCAGAGAAATACTTTCACTCGAGGACGGCTTTTAAATCTCTCTGAACAATAATTCATCGTTAGGACTTCAAAGTAGCAAGGGGAGTAACCTCAGTAGGTATATCCCCAATGATATTCGAATTCAAGAAGAATTCACTGTTTGTTGCCGTAGATGTTTCCATCAGGATGTCCTTAGAATGTAGCTTCTTGACTGGATTCGGAAAGCCAGCAAGCCACTTTAAAGGCGTGTTTGACAAAGAATACATTATGATAAAACGAGGTACAGGTGCGGTATAGAATGGAGACTGCTGTTCAGAGTCTTCGTGATTTAAAAAAAAAAGTATTGGGATTTTAGGGATCCGGAATAAAAGGAAAAAGAATCCTACGAGGTAACGCACTAGAATACCTAACAAAAATATTGAAGCAATTTCAGAGTTGCATGAACATTATACCCGAACACAAGCATGAGACACAATGTCCATAACAGCTATTGAGAAAAAACCAACATTGGTACTCATTTGACTCTAGTAAACACGACAAGCCGATTGACGCTGGATACCATCCCAAGGCCATCCGTCTACAGAAATTCAAGGCGAAAGATGTATGCTGCAGTACCCCAGACACCATTCAACCACCAATATCCTCTCCTTCACTTCACGAGGCGACATGCTCGGCAAAAAATGGGGGTGGATTTTCATGTTCAAAAGGGGAATACACTGAAGATACAGAACCTTCTCTGGGAAGTCCCCTCATTACGTACAGGAATCTACCTAGAGGTATTGGTAACGAACAATGGTAAAAGAACCAGCCGCTATATTACAGCTGCGTATTCAGCTCAGTAACTGCACCAGATGATTTTTCCTTGCGCAACAAAAAGTGTTTGAAATAGTGATTTATTTCGCTGAAAGTAGAAATAGAAAGAAAACGAATCTGATTAATATAGGTATTAATATCATGTTTTATCCATTTATCTTAAACAATATGGTATTTTGCATTGTTTTATGTGTCAGTGTAACTACATGTCTTACACATTTTCATTAAATTATACTTATGAAACAACGACTCATATTTAAATTAGTTTAATCCTGCAATGTTTATAGCAGTGCAGTACATGATCAACACTAAATTAGGGACAGCTAGCGCAGATAGTCCTCAAGTAGCTTTGCGCGAAATTAAAAAACAAACAAATAAACTTGATCAACCCTGGGAGAAAATACAATACTCAAGAATGAATAAAAGCGAGCAACAAGATATAATTCGATCTCAATATTTAATTGAATATCAATGATTTTATACAAGTGTATCACGAAGCAGAAAGAAAGAACTTTGGGGTGAGTTACATAAATGCTGCCTGTTATACTTTTGTTGACTGTTCTTAAACGAAACTTGATACTACAAAATCAAATAATCTGAGATTTTTAAGACAGATTTAGTAGTCTGTCAAGCCTGGTTTAATCTGTTAATATCGAAATGAATTACCAAAACAACAACGAAAAGATGTTTAAAGTGAATTTACTGATAAAACTGTTTTTGCAGATACATTAAAATGAAGTTATTTATTTGCAAGGGAACCTCTTTTTTTGTTTGCTTGTTATTAAGCACAAGGCAACTGAAGGAGGTATTTGCTTTGTGTTCACTACGGGTATCGAAACCCTATTTTCAGCGTTATAAGCACTCTGACTTACCGCTGAGCTCTGAAGCTGTGGCATAAATCACTGAGCTAATTATAACGTTGTTTTCTTGTAAACACGTTTCAAGTTTTTTTTTTAACTTGTTTGAGTTGCAAAGTGTTTTACTACTGTGTCTTAAAGCAAGCCTCGAGACTTATATTATAACGCTAGAATTGAGGGTTTGATTCGCTTCCCATATCGAACACAAAAATATACTCCTTTATTCATACACGCTATAGAAACATAAAGACGTGTAAGTAAAAGTTTACATCAGGTTGCACAGTAATTATTGTATTTTGTTTTTGTAGTAAAATAAAAATAAACATACATTTCTGATCCCATTTGTTGAAAAGCTTTCCATCGTATGCATTCTGAGTGATGTATAAATGTCGTTGTGGTGGTTGTAAAATATTTAGAAGCGAAGTTAAACACTTCGCACGCATAAGATATTGTAGGTCAGTTTTTTGAAATATGAAATATAATTATTTTATAGATGGTATTTTTTTTACTCTAATTAATAGAGTTAGAAAACCCAAAGAAAATTTAAGGTATTCGAATTCAGCCTTTAATAGTTTTCAGCGATGCATTATTATTTTTTTAATGTTATAATACACTTTTCTGTTAAATATGGTTTGGTTTGTTTGAATTTCAAGCAAAGCTACTCGAGGGCTATCTGCGCTAGCAATCCCTAATTTAGCAGTGTAAGACTAGAGGGAAGGCAGCTAGTTATCACCACCCTACATCAACTATAAGGCTATTCTTTTACCAACAAATAGTGGGATTGACCGTTACATTATAATGACCCCACGGCTGAAAGGGCGAGCATGTTTTATTTGACTGGGATTCGAACCCGCGACCGTCAGACTACGATTCACGTTCTATCTTTATCTGGCCATGTCGGGCCCTGTTAAATCTGTCTTGGATTTCAAAGAAAATTTATATAATCATAAATTTCACATCCAAGATTCCGTTGCCTTAAGTTATTTACATTTAAACTGATTCGGCTAGAACTTAAGTAGTTATATCAATATTGAGTTTATCATAGTATATTTCATAGTAAATATAATTTTTATTGTCGAAACGAAATTATATTTTGACCAGAATATTATCCCAAATTACTTTGAACAGCATATTGAAGAACACGCACATTATAGTTTATTTTAAGTAATTCAATAATACGACATCGAACGTATATAATCTTCTGCAGAGCGCTAAGTCAAAAAAAAAAAAAAACAATATAATTTCTGCGTTTATAAATGTATATTGAACTACATGGTTCAGTATTTTCCAAGATAAAAGAAACGTACAACAAGAATCATAAACCTCCAGAATTATGCTAGTCCATTCTTTCAACACAAACAATATTCTGAAAACAGTTTAACAGTCATCGTTTCAGACACAAATGCGACTATTTAATGTTTACGTACATACACGCATAATCCGTAACTAAAAAGATCGATCCGTTTGTTTTCTCTGCACACTCAACACATTAAGCAAATACGTGTTGACGTTTTACTTCTGTATGCCTTTGTGGATGGCATACCGCGTACACAATAATATCAAAGCCACGCAGTTCTTAACTAAGCTCGTTTGTTGAGTTGTTGCTTTCGTATGGATTCGCCACTTTTACTTGATTACGAAAATGCACATACCATTAAGATTAATTTGGTAGAACATTTAATACTGAATATGAGATGACAAAAATAAAACACATAAACAAACAAATTAAACGTTAATTTAAAAGTAAAACATGCTGCCACTGACTATGTCATAAGCGCACTACCGCTACTTAGATATAAATTGTTTGTTTTGAATTTCGAACAAAGCTACTCGAGGGCTATCTGCGCTAGCCGTCCTTAATTTAGCAGTGTAAGGCTAGAGGGGAGGCAGCTAGTCATCACCACCCACCGCCAACTCTTGGGTTACTCTTTAACCAACGAATAGTGGGATTGACCGTCACATTATAATGACCCCTACTGCTGAAAGGGCATGTTTGGTGCGACTGAGATTCGAACCCGCGATCCTCGGATTACGAGTCGAACGCCTTAACACACTTGGCCATACTGGGCCACCTTAGATATTGAAATGGTGTATATAAGGATAAATGTATTAAAAATAACACAAATTGATTCATATTCTCATTCATGTTAACCTGATAACTTCTTTTCAGGTATTTATTCGATTACCAAGATTACTGAAAGTTTAACCTTAGTTCAAATGAATGTTATACAAATATCTGAATATAAAAAGTTAATAAAACATGAAAGAAAGTGTGAAACAGGATAGTGTTGTTGTTGTTTTGAATTAAGCTACACAATGGGCTATCTCTACTCTGCCCACCAAGAGTATCAAAACCCGGTTTTTAGCGTTGTAAGTCCGCAGACATACCGCTGAGTCACTGGAGGCACAAAATAGAGTTTTCAGAAATGGTTTCTTATAATTGGAAAAGAAAAACTGCGAAAGTTTATCTTGGTATGAATAATTTATTTATTATACGAAACAAGAGATAAATATTATTGTGTTTTAATTTAGTAATTTTTTTAAGTTTTTCGAACTGAGATCAGTGAGCTATTGCGAAAAATTTATAGGGGTGAATTCTATTTGCAAATGTTGAGAAAACCAAAATGAAGAAACAAAAATACTCCCCCATTTACAAAATAGTATTTCTGTGGACTCACACTGTTAGAAACTGAGTTTCGATACCCGTGGTGGTCAGAGCATGGAGAGTCAATTATGTAGATTTGTGCTTAGTTAAAAACAAACCAAACCAAAAACAAAAGAAATATTATATTCACGTTCGAAAACTAGATCATAAAAATTCTACTTATGGAAATCATTCAAATAAGCCTACGGATTTACAACGCTAAAATCAGGGGTTCGAATCCCCTCGGTGGGCTCAGCAGATAGCCCGATATGCCTTTGCTATAAGAAAATCACACACACACACATTTAAGTAAAATATTATTTTTAAAGCTTTAAAGAAGCAACTGTTTAAAGCTTAAAGTCACTCATAACAGATGTAATTAAAATGCTATCCAGTTCTGAGAAGGCAAGTTACATAAAATTACACAACAGGAAATTTATAGAAGTAAAATATTAAATAAAAATTTGGTATAAAAATATTTAGTAAATACATAGTTATCAAAAACGTTACGTAGAGTTTAAAAAGTTAATTTCCATTACTTTTTAATATACATTTTTATGTAGTTTAGAGTTTTTATTAATAAGGTTATTTGAAGAGTACATGTTACTACATATCAATCACATATGCTTGTGTTGGAAATTCTACTATAGTGTTTAAATTTTTAATATGTGAGGTTTTAGTCCTGGATCGCGTGCCCATTTAATGTTCGACTTTACGTTTTATAGTTTTTATTTTCAAAAATAATTTTTGAAGATACGTTTCACAGTAAAGATAAGGCCCAGCATGGCCAGGTGGGTAGCTACAAGACCAGTTTTTTTATTGTCTTCTTTAAAAGATATATATATATGTATATATATCTTGCTGTGCTATCTAGAGAAAACAAATTTAAATTCGAAAAGGGCCCGGCATGGCCAAGCGTGTTAAGGTGTTCGACTCGTAATTCGGGGGTGGCGGGTTTGAATCTCGGTCGCACCAAACATGCTCGCCTTTTCAGCCGTGGGGGCGTAATAATGTGACGGTCAATACCACTATTCGTTGGTAAATGAGTAGCCCAAGAGTTGGCGGTGAGTGGTGATGACTAGCTGCCTTCCCTCTAGTCTTACACTGCTAAATTAGGGACGGCTAGCACAGATAGTCCTCGAGTAGTTTTGTGCGAATTTAAAAAAAAAAACATAGTAAAGATATCTTTTATAAGTTTGTATAATTAGGCTTTACACAGCAACCATGTACATACTAAGCGTGTTTTTATTTTTAGTGTGTAATGTATATTCATGTTGGTATCTCTGTTTCATAGCATAATTTATATTTAATTTTAATTAAATAGTAAACTAAAGAACGATATCGTCATGTCAGAACTTACTAATTAAAATGTCAATTTTAATTTTTGTAATAAATAGAATATCTTTTATATTTTTAAAAGCAAATATTTAAATGTAAAAAAAGCAAGTACGGTCGTTGAGTATTTGTATAAAATGTTCATTGAACGATTTTATATTTGTACAGATTTTGTGACCTTGTATATTTGAAGATCATGTTTGCAGGTGGTGATGTCGTAAATAAGTTTTACAGATAGTTTCGAAACTAGAGTAATCAAAATATGATAATACTTTTAATAACCGTTTTTCATTGTTTTAACGAAGACGATTTGGTTAAACTAATATCATTTTCTTATTTATTTTCACGTTTAAGTATTCTCGTATATATGATACATTAACACCACTTTTTTAGTATCCAATGTTATTTAACTCTATTGTAATTTTCAAAGGTTGCAAGTTTGTAAATTCTGAAGATAGCCCCTAGTGTATTAAGTCAGTCATATTTAAACGTAATACGGAAAAAATAACTGTTTGGACACAGTGACACGTGATAAACGTCACGTATTTATCACAAGCATTATGACATGACAATACGTTTATGGAAGTACGAAGAGGATGTAAAATTACTTTGATGTGACTTAAATAGTTATATATTAGTTAACTGAGCATTTTGTCAGGAATCACACTGCACTATTCTTTCATTTATTTGATCTGTTTAGTTGTATTAAAGGAATTTTGTTTCCAGGAAAATTAGGTTCATTTCATTTTATTAGTTGTACTTAAGAGTTGACCGAAAAATTTATACAACATATGAATTTCAGAAAAATCAAAACTATATTTTTCTATATGTTATGCCTTAACAGATTTCTGAGATACTGCTATCTATATTTTATAGATTTACGTAGAGCTCTTTAGTGTTTTCTAGCGCCTTATGTAAAACTATTTCGTTTAAGTCTTTATCAAAATATTCTTGTACACTGGTGAACAGTTTTATTAGTACAAGTACGCTCCGCAAATCAAGTGTTTTTAGCCCTATAAATACATTTATATGAAGTAATACCGTGATTAGGCCTCGAAACGATGAGTAAAAATAAAAATATCTTTAACTTTTAAAAAGGTATGCTCCATCAGCAAAATCGTTAAGATAGTTATAAAAGTCTGTTTCTGAATAAGCTATCGAAAGATATTGTTATCTGGTTCTATTAGCAATAGCAAATATTCTCATAAAAGGAGCTTTGTCTTTTGATTCCTTTAGAGAAGTTATTAATATCCAGAGCACTCCTCAATGTTATTGCCAATAAAATTCCTCCTACAATCCATTGTTTTCTCTTCGATAGACACTCTCTCTTTCAAGACAGTAATGCAATAATAAACCACGTTTTTTTTTTCATATTTAGATATTATAATTTGACATCTACTTGAGTAATCTTTTTTTTTTTTTTTTGGCGAGGCAGTAATGGAACTATATGGTTCAGTATCTTTTGGAAGAATTGTAATGTAGAATTCACCACTGTAATCCTTTGTTAAAATTCCCAAGAAATAGCACCTTTCCATATCTTGTAATACTCTGCTTATATACGATGCGGCAGAAGTGGTTAAACCAATCAGGTATGGATCTTCACAAAATAACCAGTCAGCTGATCAATCACTATTGCTTACAAAATATTTTCTATAATAATAATAATAAATTTATTAAGCAATAAATTAGACACAAAAAATCAAATATCAATATAAAACCATCAACAAAGAGTTAACTCGTCCTGTGATGGTTAAACACATAATAATGTAAAATCAAAACTTACAAAATCAATATAAAGTTCCCAGAATATTATAATCAGTATTTAAGATCCATTGTTTTAAGTATTTCTTTTGATTAACACGATTAATAGAAGATCTTATACTATAAGGAATAAAATTATGAATACGAGGTGCCAAATAAAGATATTGATGAAGTGTAACTGTTTTACGTGGTGTGGGTACATTAATTGGAAAAAAAGATTGAAGTCGTGTAAAATATGAAGTGACTTTAAAAGGCCTATTAAAAGAAACATGCAATGTAGATAAAGCTAAAAAATATAAATAAAGTTTATCATATGAAAGTGGGGAGTTAAATTTACTGAAATCGGTATCAAGCCTATGAGTAAAAATAAGAGAGAAAACACTTTTGCAACTTGTGAATAGGAATTAAAAAAGTCTTATATGTGCCACCCCAAATTGAAATACAATATTGTAAGAAAGATTGAAAGAGAGCATAATATACACTTAACAAAATATGATAAGGAGCACAATGACTAAGTTCAAAAATTAGCATAGAACTATATTTTAATTTATTAACTAAAGAATTAATATGAAATTGCCAATTTAATTTTCGATCTAAAATAATTCCTAAATATTTAACAGAGGAAACTTGAGTCAATTTGGGACACTTACAATTAGGGTAAGTATAACAATCACTAGAATGATAAAAATAGAAGGAAAAGCTGGAATGACACCATAAAGGTTAAACTGAAGAAGAAAAGATTTAGATATATTTAAGGATAAGTCATTACAGAAAAGCCAATTTTAATTTTATTAAGATCACTAGAAATAATGGCTTCATTAATTAGATTTGGCTTACTATAAACAACAGCAATATCATCGGCATAGGCTTGGATATCTCCAAAAACTGTTGGTAAAGAATATCATTTATATAAATGAGAAATAATAAAGGGCCCAGAACAGAACCTTGTGGTACTCCAACATTAATTGTAAGCCAATCACTATAATTATTATGGATACAAACTGATTGCTTTCTATTGTGAAAGTAAGAAAAAACCAATCAAAAACAATGCCTCTAAAACCATAATAAGATAATTTATTTAACAATATTTTATGATTAACAGAATCAAAAGCTTTGGCTAAGTCAAGAAAAACAGCAATTGGATGAAGATCAGAATCCAAAGCTTCTGTAATATTTCCCACAAGTTTAGCAACAGCAACCTCCGTTCCAAGCCCAGGCCGAAAGCCAAATTGAGAAGGAGACAAAACTGAATGTCTATCAAGAAATGATAAAATTCTAATCTTCATAGATTTTTCAAATAGTTTAGAGAAATGTATTAATAAGGAAATAGGTCTATAATTCGTAAAATCAGAAATATTACCAGATTTATAAATAGGAATGACCAATGATAACTTTAAAGCATTAGGAAACTTCCCTTGAGTAAAAGATAAATTAATTAAAAAGTCAAAATTGGTGCAAAAGATTAGCATTAGCTTTCAAAATCTTAACCGAAACACCATCTACACCATTAGAAGCTGAATTTGATAAGGAGAAAATATTATTCATAGTTTCAGATACAGTAACAGGATATAGGTAACAAGAAGAAGAAGGAGCAGGAGGCATGCCCTGAGAACAAAATTTAGGATTGGAGCAAGTAGATTTAGCAACATTAACAAAAAAATAATTCAAATCAGATAAATCAGTAGTACCAAAATTACAAAATTTCTTATTTTTTTTTAACATCAATAATAGAGTTAACAATATTCCAATTCTGTTTAATAGTTTTAGCATTCTTAAACAGGTTATGATAATAAGTCCATTTAGTCTTACGGGTCAAGCTAACAACATAATTCCTTAAACACTTAAATCTAATCTTTAGATAAATATCATCAGGAAATTGATGTACTTTCTTTTTAACTTATCTCTTTTAATCATTAACAAAACCAATTCACTGGTAATCCATGGCTTAATTTTTCTAAACTTTCGTGACACAGAAACAGTAGTAGTACAACTTTGAATACAATCAGTTAACACTTCAGCAAAATTATCATAAGCAACATTAACATCAGAACAATTCATAACACAGGACCAATCTGAAAAATTCAAACAAGAACTCAATTCATTAAACTTAATCTTTTGAACATTTGAGACATGTTCTAGATCCGATAAAATGTCTATACATAAAACAATTGGAAAATGATCGGTCAAAAACTCTCAACAATATAAGAATAACAATTTTAATAGTATTTCCACTAATTAAAAATGATCAATACAAGAATTAGTAACATTGGTTATCCGTGTAGGAGAAGAAATAATAATACGAAGATTGTTCTCAGACAAAACTTAAAATATGCATTTTTATAACAAACATCATCAAATGCCAAAACATCTATATTAAAATCACCAACAAGTATATTAATATCATATTTGTATAAATTCAATTCTAATGAAAGCTCATCAATAAATTTCAATACAGGCAATCTAGGAGATCGATAAACAACAAAGAGATTAAATTTCTTATTTTGAATCATACAAAATAAAATTAAAGCATCAGACTTAATGTACTGCACTTCTTTTATCATAGTCAGTATCTCAAATTTAACAAAAACTGCCACTCCACTAGCCTTATTTAGACCAGAAGATGAAGAATAAAAGGAGTAACCTGGAATCGAAAAGGAAACAAATCCATCCTCAACAAACCAAGTTTCAGAAAAAGCTATTATATGAAATTTAACAACGCTTGATTGTAAAAAAACAAGAAATTGGTCAAAATTTTGAGTAAGACTTCGAATATTAACATGTATTAAATTTAAATGACCAACAGAAAAACATTTGGTAAATCAGAAAGAGAAGACAAAGTTGGTGTAACACCAACAATATCATCAAAATCATCAGCCATTGCAGTATTTATAAATTATTAAGATCAATCAAGCAACGTAAAACAATGGGCTGAGTAGTTTCTGATTTCTAATAAGAATATTACCATTCGATACCCAAAGAAATTTATAGCCAAGATCTTTCTGTTTTCGTTTTGCTTGCATGAAAATATCACGATAATATGGGGAGAGATGTTCGTTAACATAAACTGGATAAGATTCATTACAGACCTTAATATCATTAGTATTAAGAGAGCGAAATTTAGTTTTCTTAAGTTTAAGCAGATCAAATTTAATTTGCTTACGACAAAACTTAACAACAATCTGTCTCGGACTCTTATTTTCAGTTGTTTTCTTTCCTATACGATGAACAGTGTCAATATCTGTAGGAGCACAGTCAACCCCAAAAGTAGTTGTAATCTTCTCAACAACTTCTTGCAAATTCTCATTAGGCTTCTCTGGAATACCTCCAATCAAAACATTATAGTTATAAGAATATTGTTCCGCTTCACACATCTTCCTCCGAAAACTTGCCATCTCCTTCCACAATTCTTCATTTTCATGCTTTAATGTTTTATTTTCCTGTTTACACTCCTTAACTTCAGCTCTCAAAGTTGTGATATCCTCACTCATAGTTTCTACCTTCTCTGAATAATATTGAAAGGAAGTCACTAATTCTTCGACCTTTACTTTAATTAAGTGAAAGTCATCAAGTCTTGACAAAATTTCAGTAACTTTTGTCTTAAGCCACTTCATATCTGCCTCCCCATATTTAAATCAAGCTCACTATTCTCAACAAGATTAACTGTCTCCCCTCTAACGAAATGGACACAGTCCTTCTTAATGGAGTTTCACTATTTAGGTTTAACTTTCTTTTCTCATACAAAATCACATTCATAACTTTTCCCAATTTCATTTAAATATTCCAAATCCTGTTCAGTTAAGTTCTTACATCTTAAATGATACCATTTTTGACACTCACCAGAGCAATGAAGGGCTTTATCACCAACTTTAATATAAACTTTACATTGAGCACAAAATCTACGTGGCATACTAGTCAGCCATTTGTAACATTAGGAGATTCAGCAGCAATGTCCTCAGTTCTTCATTGTACCAAATTTTAATTCATAACAAAAACAAACACACATTTTTTCCTCAGTATGAGGAAAAATAATTTATTTAACGTGCATTTTACCTGATTACAATGACTGGCAAAAGTTTGCTCCTACTTAAATAATTTTGTTTCATGTTTTGGATATCTCTCAAAAATATGGTATTATAATAACTTATGAATACTCATTTTCAAAAGAGTTTGTACCGTGTTTTTGTTTAAAACGATGAGATTGGATTTGAGAAACGTTTGTTATGAAAAAGTAACAAAAATTGTGAAGATTCAAAAACAACACATATTATTAACATGCAAACTAGATCTTGATTAATTAATAAAAGACAAGCAACATAACTGTACTAACTTACATTAATTGTATTATACACCTAGCATTTTATATGATAACAATTTGCAGCTATTCGTTGTTAATAATGCGATTCTAAGAAGACAAAATTCCTTAAAGTAGCTTATGATATCGAAGAGACGAGAATTTTAAACATAATGTGTCATCGTCTTTTACAAATCCTCAGTCCTGTCTCAGTACACTATTCTATGTATGCCAGTCTTTAATTATTTTAAGCAAAGGGAATGAAGCATTATTATCTTGAAATATATAATGTTTTTCGTTTGGAAACAGTTCTCTTGCTGTTAAAGAACGTTTGACCCGAATTACCTCAACGCAGACAGCAGTATTGAGAGAATAATTTACAGTACGTAAGTGGCCAATATCCTTTGCCAGCTGTTCAGAAGAATGCTTCTAACACAACGTAAGACCAACCTTTGTGCACTGAGATGCGGGAAACATGTTTGTTATTCCAGAGAACTTGAATTTAACCAATCAACACTCTACAACAAACAGTACCAAGCAATGTAACGGCTTCTATTGTTAACATATGACAAGGAAATGTCTCAGATGTGAAGCATCTCCTTCACCTAAAATTCAGAGGTTAAAGTACAGGGTGGCCCGTAAGTCCCTACTCATCCATATGTTATTATAAACAACGTTATAACACTAATGATGAGTTGAAGGCAGCTGTTACCGCAGCATTTGGAACAATAACCCCTGGTATGTTGAGGAAAATGTCTTACTGAACATGGCGTCGCATAATATTATGCAGCGAGAATGAGGAACAGCACACAGATACATTGGATACATAAGATATGTGGATGGGTAGGGACTTACGGGCTACCCTGTAGTTCGTTCACGAGTGACGATAAAATGTTTTCAGGCATTTATTGAATTCCTTTCACACCTACATCTTAATGTTATCAACAGATGACACTATTTGTCCTTTTCAAATATTATTCCATTCTTTGCATTTGCTGTTGGTGGACCAAGGCCTTACGTTGATAGTAATTTAGAGCTTATATAGAGCACAAAACAAGCGTAAGATGTGAGTCTGACAAGTTACGAAACAGTCAAGTGGTTTATTTACGTAACATACAAGAGTAATAACTATAGAATTCTGTGGCTCTCTGGAGGTCTACACGCAGATTATGTTCTTTGTATAACACACTTAGGCTCATAAAGTCATGTTTAACACAGATAATTTAAATATGTTTTACTAGTAACTGCAATCTTTACGGTCCTTTCACCACCTGTATAATTCATCATATGTTAGTGAATAATTGAATCAAAAATAAGAAAATAGTAGTGTTTCCACTTTTCTTGTTTTCCACACACGTGTATCGAATGTTTGCCAGCCGTTGTGACGACAATGTCAATATAAAATTTTAAAAGTACATATTTCTCTCTGCAAATACCTAAATGTTTAACTCGTCATAAATATTTATATTATATATTTCATAGTAATGACGTATTATCCATTTTTACATGCATGTAAGACCACTTTGTTAATTTCAGCCATCCATCCCTAGAAATCTGATAACTATTTCAAATCATTAGGTTTATGTTTCCAAAGATATATTTCAAAATATTTTAAAATAATAAAGTTTAGTATTTTTAATATTTTCTTTTTAAATATACTTTTGGTTGTTATAAATTTACTTTATAATCGAAGCAGTTTAAAACTTTTATAAGGAGGTCCGGCATGGCCAAGCGTATTAAGGCGTGCGACTCATAATCTGAGGGTCGTGGGTTCGTATCTCCGTCGAAACCCAACATGCTCGCCGCCGTGGGGGCGTTATTATGTGCAGTCAATCCCACTATTCGTTGGTAAAAGAGTGGCCCAAGAGTTGGTGGTGATGACTAGCTGCCTTCCCTCCAGTCTTACACTACTAAATTAGGGACGGCTAGCAGAGATAGCCCTCGAGTAGCTTTGTGCGAAATTCAAAAACAAACAAACAAACTTTTATAAGGAATATATCGTTGATAATTATATACGATTTTTACATAACGTGTTTACTTGGTGAGGTTATATTGCAATTGTAATGAATTAAGTGTATTCGAACGTTCAACTATTTGTTTTATGGACCTTGTTTCCAAACTATTTATACACATAAAAATAAAATGGATTTCCTGTAATAACTGCAGCTAATTATCTATTTTTACTGCTACATTCATAAGCAAGGAAAAAAATCCTTTAGATCCAAGTTTATTTTCAGATATAAATTTAAAGAAAACTATATTTTCACATTTTACTACTTGAAACTGAAAACATCTGAGAGGTTTGAAATAATTTTAAAACCATATTTATTGAATATCACACTTTTAAAGGGTAAAACAAAGGTTATTTAGTGTGTTAAATTTACGCGCCTATGGTAACAAAGGAAATGACACGTGTAACATAAAATTTGTAAGCTTCTGTATTTCCTATCATCATTTATCAAAATCAATCTATTCAATCAATATAATCGGTTGCATAGTGTAAATTTGCTCTTTCGTTGGAAATTTCAAATCAAACTGAGTCAAATTTTCATTGTATAGTATCAAACTCAGTTATATAATATTATTAAATACGTATATTAAGTAATTCAGTGAGGAGACAGGCATATTGTGCTGATCCTAGTCATAATATTCCCTTCAACTACTTTACTGAAGAGTAAAAACGGTTTTCTTTGTTCAGAGAAGAATGTATTAATTCCTTTGGCATTTTGTATGCGTAGTGTACAATATAAGTTACCATACGTGTTTCATGTTTGTTCTTTGATATAATATCCGAAAAACAACTGCAGTCCTATTGTTATATGTCCCTCTCTTGTACTCCTTATAAAACAGGCAATTGTTTTTATTACAACATTGGACAACTTGAGAGTGTTTTGAGGAAGGTTGTAACTATCCAACATATTTGTTCATGGCTTGACAAAAAACGTTTACTCAAAATGTTGCCAATACAATGAAATGAAGAATATTCAAAGGGAATTATATACAAAATTATATGTAAAATTATGTACACAATTACATATAAAATTACATATAAAATTATATGTAAAATTATGTACAAAATTATATATAAAATTACATATAAAATTATATATAAAATTATATACAAAATTTTAATTTATTAATCTAATTACCTGAGGACATTTTTTTGTTTTAGTTAATATCTTTCAATCCCTTCCATAAAAAGGTCCACTAAACGTAACCTAAATTTAAATAATTAAACCTATGGATTTTCTTATTTTAGTTTTGAGCATATTCTAATTTATATTGAATACTTCTCAGGGAAGAGCACAACCTACTGGCTAACGCATTTCGCTGTGGATTCATGGTTCGCGCTACTTTAACGCCAAACAAATCATGCTCTGCATTTTGAGGTAGAGGATGTGTAAGAGTATTAATACAACCTTTCTATTAGAATAATATTAGATTAATACAAGAATTGGCGGTAGTCTGTCATACTAAAATTAGGGACAGCTAGCGTGGTTATCACTGGAATAACTTTGTGTAAAATTATAACAACAAACAAATGTTGCTTGGCCTAAAACTCAGAAACAACATTCTTGTGAATCTAGGTTTATTATTTTAATTAGAACAAGTCTGTGAAAGGCTAGATATAGGTTTATCGTTTTAATTAGAAAACGTCCAGGGAAGGCTAAATATAGGTTTATTGTTTTAATTAGAACAGGTCTTGAGAAGACGTAATAAAGGTTTATTATATTAATTAGAACATGCCTTTGAAAGGCTACTGTGGAAGAGGAATAGGCCCTCCAGAAAGATTATAATTGACAATTTTCATGTATTACTGGTTTTACATTAAAGGTGTTTTTAAAATTCAAACTGGGCATAATCAACAATCTGAATTCAGAGCTTTTAGGGTTATATATTTTTTTATTTCTATGCAGGATTAACAGTTAGCCTTAATTACAGTACAGATGTTTTTCTGAAATATAAGGAACAACACACACACCCACACATATAAGAAATAAAAATGTATTATTAGATTATTAAAGTATTTCATTTCTTCTTCTACTGGTTTCATTATTACTAAGGCTAGACTTGGAGACCCACAACAATACATGGAGTATGAGAGAATAACGTATTATAATTCTTTATTTATTATTGAAATCTATAGTAAGTAATTTACAATATTTTTAACGAGATCAGTGCACATTTTGTACTTTTTAGATTTTCAGGCTTACTATTACTATAGACAGGAATAAACGCAGTGTTAACGTTAGGCGTAGCAATGATTCTTAAACGACAGTTACTTTAACAAATAAATGCTTAACTATTGAAATTTGTCTGAGTATTCAATGTCTGATGTACTTATTATTATTTAGTTGTTGTTTGTTATGAAGCACAAAGCTACACAAGGGACTTCGCTCTGTTAACAACAAGTATTGAAACCCAGTTTCTTGCAGTATTAGTTTGCAGATACACCGCTGTGCCACTTTGGGGCATTATTATTTAGTAAAATAGTTTTGTAATATTTGAAGTATAACTTATTACTTGTAATACATCATACAATATGTATGATATGGCACAGTATTCAAATTAGAAAAAGCAGGATTATTGGTTTCATAAATGTTGTTGTATTTGTGAAAGCTCAAAGGACAAATGCTACTTAACTTAGCTGAACCCTTCATTATTATTATTATTAGAACAGCCTCGAGGAGATAATGGAAGGAAGGAATACCTATGTAAACCACATGAAATTTAAAAAAAACAAAATAGTAGAAGTAATAGAACTACTCTATGTCAAAATAATGAAAGCAATAACAAAATTAAAGTAAACATTGTTGCTGGCCGACGCTTGATTCCTTTTGGCCCATGGCTCGGAATTATGGATGACGCCACGCTACATAAACTGCGCTCTGGTAAACGTGCTGCGATGGGACTTCATTACAGGCCAGAGGAGAGCCAATGCTTTGACGGCCGCCTGACTATTTTAGCACGTTTATTAAACATTCAATCAATTGACCACAGTAAAGGTGATACAAAGCTAAGCACGCGTATGTGGTCTTTTCTTTAATATGTTGCATACATTATTAATAGTTGACGGTATTATTAAAATGAATTTAACCAACCTTGGATATAAATTTGTGGTTGCTGTTGCTTAGAAACGAGTATCGAATTGTCATTGAATAACTAACCAGTTTTACTTTGTTGTTTTATAACAGGCTATATAAAAGAGTATTATGTTCAGGATATTTTGAGATTTGAGTTTTCTGGGAATATTGTACAAAAGTGCGAGAAATACAGCTAACATTTACATGAAATTGTTGCTTGTTATGGATAAATCTTCACTGATATTATTTTACCTACGTGTCTTTGTCTAAATATGGATAAATAAAGTGCATTTAAATCACTCGAAGAAAAGATTATGTTTCAGAAGAACATAACAGATATTCTAGCTGTATTTGATAGTTTGTTCAGAAAGAGTATTCATGATGAAACTTAGCTCACTTGATACCAGATGTCGTACACTCAACCAAATATTCTAGTTTTACTTTAATGAACTTAAAGTTGCTCTTTTCTCGCACATGTAACGAAATTCCATGTGAAATTAAACAACTTCAAGAAAAAGAGCTCCGAGTATAATGAAAAAAAGAGTTAAATCTATTACATGATAAAGAAATGTGTCCAAGAAGTAACAGCTGGACCTGTTACTTGACGTGCTAATTCTAAATATAATTAACCGTGTTTGTCTTTAAACATTAGTATTAGACATATAATATTTTAAAAACCAATATTGGTTAAAATATAATTAAACAAGTACTTAATGAGGGCTTCGTTTGACTATTTGTGAATAAATTAAGCCGTTTCCAAGTAACACAAAAAAGAAACAAATGCCTCAAGAGAGTTACCATCTTTGAAAACATATACAATATTAAAACACAAGATATCTAAGGACCCGGCATGGCCAAGCGTGTTAAGGTGTTCGACTCGTAATCCGAAGGTGGCGGGTTCGAATCCCAGTCGCACCAACATGCTCCCCCTCCCAGCCGTGGGGCGTTATAATGTGACGGTCAGTCACATTCGTTGGTAAAAGAGTAGCTCAAGCGTTGGCGGTGGGTAGTGATGACTAGCTGCCTT
Organism: Tachypleus tridentatus; assembly: GCF_004210375.1. Classification (NCBI taxonomy): domain Eukaryota; kingdom Metazoa; phylum Arthropoda; class Merostomata; order Xiphosura; family Limulidae; genus Tachypleus; species Tachypleus tridentatus. The sequence continues at coordinate 46,779,795 of NC_134836.1, forward strand.
TCCTCTAGTCTTACACTACTAAATTAGGGACGGCTAGCGCAGATAGCTCTCGAGTAGTTTTGCGCGAAATTAAAAAAACAATACAATACAATACAAATTCATTAATGCTACCTACATATTAATGTTTTACCACAACTAATCTTAATTAAACTTCAGGCTTTGGTATTTTTTCCTCATTGCTGCAGTTTTGTTTGTTTGGAATTAAGCAAAAAGCTACACAATGGACTCTCTGTGCTCCGCTCACCACGGGTATCGAAACCCTGTATTTAGCGGTGTGAGTCCACAGACATATTATTGTGTCACCGCAGTTTTGTGGTGATTTTTTTTCATATTACTGTAAGTTTGACGACTGGCTAAAGCATCTGCGTTAATAAATGTTAAAAGATACATTAGAAGTTTTTCGTACGATTTTTCTTTTACTTACAATAAAATATACGAAAAAGAACAAATTTTTGACTGTAAATTTCCACTGTTTGTTAATTCAGCCAAAAAAAAAGATTAATCTTAGGATTTTATTTTTACAATGAATAAAGAAATAGAGTGGAAAAGGTGAAAAATTTGTTGCCTGAAATTATGTGTTATAAGAAAATATTTTTTTCTACAAAATAATGAATCCCCTCTTTAACAAAAGTGATGTTTAATATATGGGAGGCATATATGGAGCTCGTAAAAATCAATCATATATCAACCAACAAACTAACCTTAAATTTCTAAACAACTACAAAAGTTTCAAAAGCTGCACGTTCATTGCGACAGATGTCTGCAAATCCCACACATCAGAAGCACGTGGCAAGTGTTTTATGTACATTCTAGCTTCAAGGTGCAATGTCAGGATATCATAGTTTCACTTATATTACACAAACCTTTTGAGCAATTTACACGATTGTAAAACATATGAAGTCAATGTTCTGAACTCTACTCAATAATTAGGTGTGATCTATAGAAAAAACAAGCACTTCTTAACTCTTGTCATTATTTAAACTTCCCACCATAATGATCCATTGTGGAAAAGCGGTAAGTGCACAGACTTACAATGCTAAAAACCTGGGATCGATTCTATGTGACAGACACAAGAGATAGCCTAAAGTACCTTTGTTCTAAAATGAAAAAAACAAACAATCTTACTTGATTCAGTTGTTTATTGTGCTTAAAGTTTCAACACTAGATATTTAAAGTATTATTTGGTTTTGAATTTCACGCAAAGCTACACGAGGGCTATCTGCGCTAGCCGTCCCTAATTGAACAGTGTAAGACTAGAGAGAAGGCAGCTAGTCATTACCACCCATCGTGAACTCTTGGGCTACTATTTTACAAACGAATAGTGGAATTGATCGAAACATTATAACGCTCTCACGGCTGAAAGGGTGAGCATATTTGGTGCGACGGGGATTCGAAACCGCTACTCTCAGATTACAAGTCGAACGCCTTAACCCGTCACACCAAACATGCTCGCCCTTTCAGCCGTGGGGGTGTTATAATGTGACGGTCAATCCCATATTCGTTGGTAAAAGAATAACCCAACAGTTGGCGGTAGGTGGTGATAACTAGCTGCCTTATCTCTAGTCTTACACTACTAAATTAGGGACGGCTAACGATTGTAACTCTCGTGTATCTTTGCGCGAAATTCAAAACAAACCTGTTTAGTTAGTTTTTGAATTTCGCACAAAGCTACACGAGGGCTATCTGCGCTTTAGTTTAATTAACAACATAATTCATGTTTAGTGCATTTCTTCATTGTTTTTTGTTAATTTGTACGTTAGATAAATATGATTTAAAGTAATGAATTTTTTTGTAAAATATTACACGTATCTTTAAAAATACAGTATCAACTTGATAGTTATTGCGTTAAAGTACCTAAAGTATCAACTGTAAGCGAGAATAAAATATTGTATTAAAAATAACAAAATTGTTGCTGAAATGTTTTTAACTCAATCTAACTTTAAGAGAAGAGAACTGTTTATTATTCTTACACATGAAAAATGTCAAAAGATTGCTTGTTAATTATAATAATTACGATGTAAACTTTTAATAAGTGATCATTACAAATAAGTCTAATAGATGATTTTAATTAACTCTTCTATATTTTGCATACATATGTACAGCTTGTATTTTAAGTCTTTTAAATTAATTGCACAGTATTCAGGTATTTGCCTTTCAAATATTATTATAAGGAGGTCGTTGCTTGCAATATCGTGCGTCGTATAAAATTGTATCAAGTTTCATCGTGTATTGAATATACGATGACTAATATCATGTAAAAAAGTAGATGAATATTTATTTACGTTTTGTTATCGTTTATCATGTGCCGTATATTGCATACCACAGTTGTAACTAACGAAATACAGTGAGCTCTCGTGAGTAACGGTCACAAATATCAAGAATTCTGATGGTTTATTATATTAGCGTGAATGGTAGTCGTTAATATAAGTAGCAAGATAGAAATGGGAGTAGAGGGACATATAACGGGGATCTAAACAATATTTGTACCACCGAGAAGAAATTTATCTCATTTCATTTGAATAATTGCACATCATGAATATGGTATATGAAATATAATTTAAATTTATAAGTAAAACATTGGCTTCCACATTTCAAGTGTATAATTTTTTTTTGTTTCTGACGTATTTACCATTCTATATTTATTTCAATATCGATATATCTTTCAGTTGAACATACAGTTACAAATGCATGAAACTTATACTATTAAATCTCTACTGCGAAATTCCCGCCTATTCACAAAAGTTGCAGAAGATTCTCGTGTGTAAGAATCAACAATGCTATAACTGTGATAAAGTATATTAAACGGGAATATCAGATATTGTCAGGAACGTTTATAAATTTCGAATATTACAAACCGTATAATTTCAGTGAATTAAAAGCTCACGTTAGTATTTTAAGGAATACATTATTCAAGTGTAAATACTTTCTTTGTTTTTTTCGCATGTACATTTCAAGTATGCAAACTTTCATTTTCTCGGCTTCTACTTTTCAAGTCGAAAAACTTTCTTTTTTTTTCTAGGATTGCGGACCCCTTAAACTTCTACAATTGTCTGTGCGATTAACAATTGAATTATAGAGTTTCAAAAACAGCAAAAAACATATCTTCGTCCTTCCGCTGCTCGACTAAAATTCTGAAGGCTTACAACGCAAAATCCGGGTTTCCATATTCGTAGTGGACACAATAAAGATGGCGCATGGTGCAACTTTGCGCTTAAAAACAACAAACAAACAAGTATTTTCTTAACGCTTATTAAAATAATATGTTGCAAATACGATTTTGTAAATATATATACATGTATATTAATTCAGTTATATATTTAAGATATTCATTTGCTCACTGAAATCATTTGCAACTTATACATGGTTAAATACACATGTGTAACTAGTATGGTTATGTTGGTATAAGTTTCAATAAACGTTATTTTGAATATGTTTATAAGACACGTGAAAATATTTTTTTTCTTTATGTTTTTAGAAAAAACAAAACAAGATATTTATTTTATTTTTCTAATACTTCAAAGCATCATTATCTTCTTACATAGGTCTGGAGCTATAGACCAAAGCTCATAACGTCTACATTTCCCAAATGACCATAATAAATATGATTACAAGAAGCAGCCACACTTTATAAACAGCAAATCTTTTTTGCCAAGTATGATTGACCACTAAATAATATCTTACAGACTAGTCATTTGATTACAATGGCTTCGAACAATGAAATCTTTTCATTTTTATCCTTGAATGTTTTAGAGATTTTCCAGGCTATTCCAGTTCTATTAGACTTAAGGGTTTTTGTTTCAAACCCTTATAATCTCTTCTCTTCGCATGAATATATAGATCAATTTGTTTTTTTTTATCTACAAAATTGTAAGGAAGGTTCGACTTTTCAAGATACTTTAAAGAAATTTGACAGTCTTGTAACTTAGAGTATTGTAAAATAAAATAATATTATGCACCCTACTGTAAAAAGTAAATATTATTCTAAATAACATAAGTAATACTACAGCAATGGTTCTTAACCTGTGGTACACGTACCTCTTGAGATTCGTGGGGACCAGACAGTGGGTACAGGAGAACCATTGAAGACCTTTCGTTTTCCAACGTTTTATAACTACCTTGAACAGTTTCGTGGAGAACAATTGACACATCTTGAATTGCATTTAGTGTAACTATTTTAGCTTGACTGAATGGTGTAATTAAACAGAATGAAATAGACACATACAAATATATATATCTCTCTATATAAAAAGCATGCATTAACATTCTGTATTTCTGTGACTCCGTATACATTTTACGTTCATTTCATTGAGACTTTAAAAATTATACTGGCTTACAAAGTAAACATATTCATCTATGAATAGATTTAAATGTATTACTGAGCAGCAACAAACAGTGAAATGTCTTACACGTATGTTAAATGTAGTGCATTTGTTTTATTTGTTGTTGGTTTTTGTAACAGAAATCCCCTAGTGTTAAACATCACTTTTTCTCTGACGGAACAACTCGTCGAGAAGGTAATACTGAAGGTTGGTCGTATTGTAAAATTGTTGACGAAGGCACTGCACGTATCACTAAGTTAGACGATAAAGGTACACGGGAAACTGAAATGCACAGATTAATTTGTGTCTTGTGTAGTCATAAATATTCAGGTGAAACAACTCGTGATGACGAGAAACCCACTTGAAGTAAAAATGTATTTCAAGACGGCTGGTATGGGTATTATAACTTTAATTAAAATGAAGTGAAGAATAGGTTAACCTAAAGATGATCTAAGAAGGACGAAACATTGTTCTGTACTTCATCTTAACTAAAGTTCTAATACCCATACCAACCGTCTTGAGAATACATTCAGGTGAAATGACCTCTTCATATCGGAAATAATATTATGTAACATGCACACGTACTTGAGGCGAAGGAATGATATGTACTTTGACCTATTAGTTTCATGCTATACAACTCTTCACATGGGAAAATTAGAAGTCACATATTTGTAGAACATTTTCTGCATAACTCAGGAATATTTCCGAATGTTACATTTAAAGATAAAATTGATTGATTAAATTTATTTTATTTAATAATTTCAAATTCCTTGATTGATGAAATGAACTGTATAGAAAGTCATCTTCAATATTTCAGAGTAGTTTGTGAATGTAATGATACTATATATATAGCTTTTCTATAAATAGAGAAAATAATAACAGTTTTAAAAAACATACCACAAAAAGATGCTTGTTGTGTGTTGAATTTTCGCTACTCGAAGTTTATATGCGCTAACCATCGATTATTTTTAAAATTACATTACAGAGAAGGCGGCTAATCAACAGTATCCATTACTGTCTCTTAGATTCTCTTTCACTAACAAATACTGGGATTGGTTGTGACATGATAACGCTCCCATGAGAGAAACAGCCAATACATTCGGCGAATTGTTTCAATTTTACGACTTGCAGCTACAAGACCCTGCCAAGCCCGTACAAAGAGCAATAATTTGTGATAAAAAAGTGGACAAAAAATAAAATTTCGGGCAAGATCATGTAACTAGTCGATGTTTTAAATTCATAAAACATTGCATAATTTATCACCCACAGACAAGCGATCGAAATTTTGAGAACAGATATTATAAATCATATAGCATCATATTTTACTCAGATCAAGATATCCGGAAACAAATATAATCTGCAACAATAACACATTTTAATCATTTTTTACTGAGAGTAAGATATCCGGAAACGAATACAATCTGCAAAAATAACATATTTTAATCATATTTTACTCAGAGTAAATATCCGGAAACGAATACAATCTGCAACAATAACATATTTTAATCATAATTTACTCAGAGCAAGATATCCAGAAACGAATATAATCTGCAATATAGTTGGACTTTTGTTTTTACGATAATGGTAAAAGTCGTTAAATTAACGAGGCTAAATTTTAACATGAATATTTTGTGAACTCACGAGAAGCCTGATGGAAAAGATATCAGTAGAAAAGATGAAAAACAGTTCGCAAAATCCTATATTAATACTAAAAACTTTGTTGTGTGCACTGAATATTTTTTTACATTTTTTGTATGCCAAGCTCACTGTCAACATATTCAATATTAATAAAACTTTTATGATATTGGTAAGGCCGATCTAAAAATAAACCAAAATTATCTATAAACACTTATGTTGTACTGAGAAAAGTCGGCCTTAATAAATACGTTATCCCAACAGCCTTCGTCGTTTTATCTTGACGAATAAAAACAAGCCAAGTTTAGTATCACTTTCTTCTTAAAGAAAGAAGTTATTTGGAAAATGAAAAGAGACCTTGAAGCTATGGTTACTATTTGTTTTACAAACTGTGGTCCCCATGGTATAATATATATTTTTAAAAACCTAGATTGTAATTTTAACATGATTAGTGTAGCATGACTGCTCATTTATCTATTTTCTTTTTTCTTTTTCTGGAAGCAATACTAAAAGTTGGAACACATAATCCTTAGAGGAAAATTATAGCAATAAACTGATAGGTGTTTAGCATGTAAATGTATCTAGTAAACTTATATGTTATATTTATGTCAACTCATTTGGATATTCACTACCCGAGGAAATAGCGTGTAGTTACAGACCATGATCATGAATACCACACGTTCTGAGTGCAAGTGTTTGAGGCGTTATTATAACTGGAAAATGATGGAAAAATGTAATATTGCTTACAATGACATTTCTTCCCAGATGTTTTTGGTAACACAGTCACTGAGACACTAAGAAAGTATTTTGAACAATCTAAATTAAAATGTTTTTCAAATGCATTATATTAAATAATATAGATATACGACGTTCCTTCTACCTTATAAAGCTTTTTTGTGTGTAAATATAATAACACTATGAATGCTTGCGTTATGCCATTTATCAGCGAAGTTTCTGTTTTTCTTGCATTACCATGGCTTTCATAAGTTTATTGTGGATTGGAAATTCTACCTTTTGCGAAACCAATAAGGTACACATTTGAGAAGTAACAAGCAATACAAAATTTATTTAATCAATCCGAAAATAAAAGTACACACATATAAAATCCAGCAAAACATAATATAAAATTTTATTTTGTTCTTGTTATATGTGTATAATTTAACGTATTTATAAAAATGATGGATAAATGTAATATTATGAATTATGATTAAAAGTCCCTCACTCGCACAACGGTAAGTCTTCGGATTTACAACTCTACGATTAGGCGTTCGATTCTTCACGGTGGACACAATAGAGAGCTCGATGTGGTTTTGTTATAAGAAAACACCTATTATTTCTTAATAACACCTGCTGATAATTTTATAAATTAATACATTTCTTTTGAATGATGTTAAAGCTGAATACATACTGACGTGTCATTTTGAAATTTGTGAGTGAATACATAAGTTAATGAACTATTATAATAAACAAAAACGGAATTCCATCAAAAATGACAAATTTTTATTGAAATAAATGCAGTTAGATGCTAGAAATCACAAAGCTAACTTTTAAAAAACACTACCCAACGTCAATTATACTTTATAAAACGATTATCACCCCATATGATTTGCCTATATTAAGACTGTGGCTCCACAACCATAATTTTTACGTTATGTGCTTTTTTTTGGCGAATATTTGCGTATCGTCACACAAGGATCACACATTCTAGTCAAGAGCACTCAGCGCTATTTTTGGGATAATATAACTGAGTAGCGAAATTTCACTTTCAGTCTTATTTTTTGAATACTTAGCAAACTAAACAGACGAGCTAAAAATTATGTGTTTCGTGTTTATAGCAACATTTTATTTTAAATCTAAGGTTTTCTGTTTAATTTGAAGATGGAGACATCTGGTGCGATACCATGCATGCATTCCTTTCATAACCAGAAGACATGTTTACAGTTTAGAAAATACGATAAATATTGATTATATATTATAATTACATAATTAACGAGAGAAAAATAATAATTGTATATATAAATATATGTTTCTGATAATTTGAAAGATGCATTTCACTGCACAGCCACTAGATTACAATTAATAATTTAAATGCCTATGGATGTGTGAACATTTTCAAATGAAAGAATATGATGTATTTGTGGCGACAGCTTCTCTTGCAAACTAGAATCACTTCAATTGGGTTGCTCTTGTTCGTGCTTTAGTATTGTATCTGCTAGAGATTAAGAGACGTGAACATTCAACAAGTTGTAAAAATCTAACCAATGGACTAATAACTGAACAAGATATATTAGATTCTATAAACAGACTTCCAGAAAGAGTGAGTTCAATCAAGTAACGTTACTGTTAATATATACACAGGAACAGATTTCACTGCACAACAATTTTTTTGGAAAGTTTTACTTCCTGAAAAGTTTTTGGTGATTGTGACAGGTACCTGGTGGGTATGCACAAATATAATTTTGGTTTTGCTTCATCACGTAAAAACTCTGAAAAACAGATAGTTAACTGTTTATCGGCAATAACGTATTCAATTGCGTTTTTTATGTTTCTAATACGCTATTAAGTTCAACATAATTAAAAGTGTTTTGCTCCTGATTTTCGTTTGTATTCAATGTTTGGTGCATCACGTCGCAGTGTCCAACAGTAGTGAGCAAGCATTGACTGATTCCAGTTGCCCTGATATCGTTTTTCCATTGTAGCAATATCTTGATGAAACCTTTCACTGTGTTCGTCACTGACAGTACCAAGATTTGCGGGGAAGAAGTGCAAATGTGAGTGGAGGAAATGAATCTTGAGTGACATGTTGAACTTCGTTGTTTTGTATGCTTTCAGAAGTTTGTCTACCAGCAGAATGTAATGTGGGGCTCTGTAATTGCCAAAAAAATTGTCAACAACGTCTTTGAAGGCTTTCCAGGCAATTTTTCCGGCCCAACTAACAGTTCTTTGAACATCTGTCTTAAATAACGAAAACCTTCGTCTTCTTTGTTCATTGCTTTCGCGAAATTCTTCATAAGTCCCAATTTCATGTGAATAGGGGACAAAAAAAACTTTGCCAGGTCGACAAGCGGTTCTTGCCCCACATGTTTCTCTCCTGGAACTAACTTTTTATGGAGTGGCCAGCTCTGTCTAGAATAATGTGACTCTTTGGCACAACTGTCCCATTAACAGATGAAACAACAGTACTTTGTATAGACGAGCTGCAGTCCCAGTAACAGAGCAACGACTTTCAGATCTCCACAGATATTCCAGTTGTACTTGCTGTACTGGATGTGGTTCAGCAACATTTCCATGTTCTCGTAGGTTTCTTTCATGTGTGCTGCATAGCCAACATGTATTGAAGGGTTAACGTTGTCATTGTATAACAGAACAGCTTTGAGGCTTAACATTGATGAATCAATAAAGAGACGCCACTCTTGCGGGTCATGGCCACAACCCAAATCAGAGGACAATTCTTCGATGTCAACACAGAAACAGAGATTGTCAGCTTGTGCAAAGAATTGGATTATATCATCTTGGAGGCTTCGAAAAACAGAAATTTTCGTACCTGGTGACAGCAAACACCATTCCTGCAGTCTCGACCCCAGCAATTCGGCTTTTGCTTTTGATAGACCCAAATCTTTGACCAGATCGTTTAATCTGACTGTGTGATGAGATGTGGATCGCCAGCGGAGCACGGTTCAAAATCCGGATCAATGTCACTGCCAGTTCCCTGCATTGCAGTTTCTTCATCTGGTTCGTCTAAGGTCCATTCTTCTGGTGGTTTAGAAATTGGAAGACTGTCGTCATGTGGCACGGGTCTCATTGCTGAAGGCAGATTAGAGCATTCAATTGATTTGTTGTTTTTTGGCAGAGAAACTAGACACATTAGTCAAACAGAAGCAACAGTCCGTCACATGGTCTTTCTGTTCTCACCATATCTTCGGGACAACAAACGGCATTGTCTTTCAAGTGCTTCTGAGCCAAGCTCTCAGACAGACAGCACATGTCGCACAACAAATGTGAGGCGCCCGTCCCTGGTCTTGATCACCAATTTTACAGCCGAAGTACAGATGATATGTTTTTTTCACAAGAGCAGTTATTGAGCGTCTCTGATGGAGAAGTGTATACTCGCCACAAATATAGCAGAATGTATCACGGCTGTTACGACATTGACGAGACATATTGACCGACACCAATCGTCCTGTAAAACGTCTATAACATCTAACTTACTTGTTACAGTGCTACTGAGTCAATGCTTTATTCTGAAACAATGCGTACACACTATAAGATCTATATTAGTCCAATTAGCAGCATCTGTGTATGCAAGCCACTTTCATAGCCTGCTGAGAGAGTGTCAAGCTGGCTCCGGCCTACTCAGGCATGCCTGGGCTGCAAACCTCCACAGAACAGCTTCCAACCAGGCCTGATTTCATGCCCAGACTGCACAAAACATTATTCATAGGTCTCTCATAGAAACAAAAATTTTTGGACACAAATATAAGAAAAAAACATGACAAAACTGAAAATTTGGATGTGATGTTTGTGATCAGCTGCCAAAAATCTATAAGAAACACCCAACAGTGTTCAAGAAGCAAAAATTTGTTGTGCAGTGTTTTCGGAAAAATCTGTGGTATTGCCACAGCTTTTGATATTACTGGAATATAGCTATTTTTATTTTGTTGAAGATACCTAGACATTTATATTAGAGTAAAAGCTGTAACTTCTGGACATATATCAGAGTGAAAGCTGCAACTTCTGGACATATATCACAGTAAAAATTTCATCTTAGCGTAATGATGAAATTATTTCTGTGGCTTGGAATTTTTATTTGCGTACATTTTACAAGTTTGTAACAGATGGAATACATTAATATAAAAATTACATGAAATTAATACATGGCATTCAGAACGACATCTATATCTTTGTCCGACCATCTTTCAGAGTGTTTATTACTGCACATATCAGGCATTAGTTTTATCTACGTATGAGGTTTTACTATATTGATTATATATTTACCAGAATAATTGTTTTCTTGCGTATCTTATATAAATACGTCCATGCTAAATTACATCAGCATTATTAATTTCAAGTATAAATATTGTTACACTAATTATTCAATGAGATACGTTTTCCAATGAGCGACAACTCACTGAACATAAAGATTTTACAAGTACAGGTTACTCTATAGAACACGTCAAATTTTTTTTTTTTATCTAAACTATTTTGAGTTGTATTCACTTCCGAATAGCAAAGCACACGATGTTCGTGAACACAGTAAACTACTTTGCTAGAAATAACAGTTGAAATACCCAAGTCACACGTTTGTCAGTTAGACTGATAAAATACAAGAAACCTATTAACCTGAGCACTTTCAGAAAGTAAACTTTTTTGCTTCAAGAGTGAAATGTAAAGGATAGTAAAGTGGACAAGAAAAGTAAAGTTCTTCAATGAACTTGGTTTACCTAAGGTTGCTTAGTAGGACAGTAGAATATTTAAATACGATCTGACTAGGAGTGTTGTGGTTGCGATAATGTAAAAAAACAACCTTACATGTTAAAGATTTCAAAAACTCTAAATCGTGTTAGAAGATCAGTGTATATTTTCTATTGAAATACAATCTGTGTTCTGCAATGTGGACCCGGCATGGCCAAGCGCGTAAAGACGTTCGACTCGTAATCCAAGGGTCACGGGAAAATCCCGGTCGCACCAAACATGCTCACCCTTTCAGCCATGGGGGCATTATAATGTACGGTCAATCCCACTATTCGTTGGTAAAAGAGTAGCCCAAGAATTGGTGGTGGGTAGTGATGACTAGCTGCCTTCCCTCTAGTCTTACACTGCTAAATTTGGGACGGCTAGCGCAGATAGCAGCCCCCCGCTAGTACAGCGGTAAGTCTCCGGATTTACAACGCTCAAATCAGGGGTTCGATTCCTCTCAGTGGGCTCAGCAGATAGCCCGATGTGGTTTTACTGTACGAAAACACACACTCTGCAAGGTATAATAATACTATGTAACAAAATTTTTACTTTTTCTTGTTACTGATCAGAAAGTGTTATTTCCTAATTGTTTATGCCTAAAACAAATGAAAAATACCTATATTTCTCTTCAAACTTTGCTTTTGTGACCTGGGAGCGTATAACAAAAACATGATGGGAGGCTATAGTTGCGGGCTGATACGTGAAAGTGATTTACATTACAGTCGCAAATCTCGAAAAACTACTCACTTCTAAACATTTTTGCATAACTTGAGTATAAATACATGTAAATCTTGATTCATATGTTGTTTTATTCAGACCCTATGAAAATGTGCAAATTTGCTCGTTTTTACATGGAAAATAGGTTAATTTCTAAATTTCATAATTCAGGTCACAAAATCAAAGTTTGAAGGGAATAATGGCCATTTTCTCTACTTTTACAACATAAGCAATTAAGAAATAACACATGCTATCCAGTAACAAAATTTATGTATATAGTGTAATTTGTTTCTTTCACATTTAAGGTCAAGACAAAAATACGGTTTTGCTAAAATATACTTGAAGTAAATGATATCAGGATAAATGAAAATAAACCTTCCAATTTTGTACATAATATTAGAAAGCCCCTAATCCAACTCATAAAATTATTGTATATATTTACTTTCTCCATTTGGAGAGATATAAAATTTTGTGTCTGTAATACATAGAATATACAATACTTACGAGAAGTTCATTATTAGTTAATCATTATAGAATAACCTAGTCGTGTTTATGATGTTCCTGTCAAGTGTAACCTGAATAAGAAGTACTAAGAAGGTTTAATGGAAACAACAAATACATATGTATACAAAAGGTTAAAATATAATTCGCTTTTATATTACCGTTTGATATATTTTTGCTAACATAAGTTAATGAGACCGCTTTAATTACGTAATTCTTTAAGATATATACAGAAAAGTAGTATTCATATACTAAAAAAGCCATGGATTACAGTATTAGTGAAATAGTGGGGATTCATAGAAGTATACGCGCTTCATAAAGGTATTCAAAGATCTTACAATGCGTTCATGCAATTAGTAAAAAAATATAAAATATTATATAACCAAGAAAGTTCTATTGTGGAGTAAGCGATAGAGGAATACGCAGAGGAAAAAGTTAGAGTTTGTAGCCGTTTTTATTTAGAAGTTCTATTGTGGAGTAAGCGATAGAGGAATACGCAGAGGAAAAAGTTAGAGTTTGTAGCCGTTTTTATTTAGAAGTTCTATTGTGGAGTAAGCGATAGAGGAATACGCAGAGTTAGAGTTTGTAGCCGTTTTTATTTAGTTTGATACATTGTATTCTGGGAAAAGTCTCGTGTAAAGAAGATCAAAATCTTTTTTTGATGAAACAAAGAAACGCGATAGTCTACATTCGATATGCTAAGTTAAGAGAATTCAAGTATGTAATCCAAATTGATAGCCATATTCCGATGAAAATCAATCCCAATAATAAAATGCTAAAAAAATTATTATGTTTCTGAAGAAAGTAACAAAATTCGAACGACGATGTATAACATATTTTATAACTAATTTATTAGAATCCCACAGAAAATATATAACTCATGATTAGGTTATCTGCCCATTTAGTCCTAACTGATTTTGTTTGTCATTTATTAACTACAAAGCGACGCAGTGGGCTATATGTGAAGAGTTGTGAAGAGATAACTGCTACTACTGACTGATTATTCTTTCTTTATAAAGCAACTTTTTGAAGTATATTAATGATCATATAAAGATGATTTCCTTTGTGAATATTTGGCTGCACTTACATTTTAGGTATTTCGAACATTTGCTCGTTTGTTGTTGAACAAATAACTACAGAATAGCTTATCTGTGTTCTTCTGAACGTGGGTATTTTATAAAGACACATGAAATGCTGCTTATGATGTTTAATTAATGTCTTATGAGGAGTGTTTGGACATAACGATATATGTGTTCGTTTAATGATTGTATTTTCCAAAAGTGTGTGTAATTTTGTGCCTAACTTTAAACAAACAAATCTAAAATCTGCTGTGAAATTAAATTATTCAAAGTGTGGAAATACTATTGAATGGCTCAGTTGAAACATACATTGGAATATCAGATATCATAGCAGATAATGAGAAGGAATAAAACAAATAGACGTAAATTTCATTTAGTCTTTTTATATAAAGCCCAGCAAAGCCAGGTGGTTAGGATGCTCGACTCGTAATCCAAGGGTCGCGGGTTCGAATTCTCGTTGCACCAAACATGTTCGCCTTTTCAGCCGTAGGTGCGTCATAATGTTACGGTCAATCCCACTATTCGTTGGTAAAAGAGTAGCCCAAGAGTTGGCGGTGGGTGGTGATGACTAGCTGCCTTCCCTCTAGTCTTACACTGCTAAATTAGGGACAGGCTAGTGCAGATAGCCTTCGTGTAGCTTTGCGCGAAATTAAAAAAACAAAGAAAAACAAACTTTATATAAGAGTGAACTCACAAAAAGTAAACTGAGTGGGGAATCTTTTAAATGAATTTTGACGTTTGGCTACTGTACTCATAGAAGATTGTAAAATAAAATAATTACACGTCTTTGAAAGTTGTTTCTCTATACTTGATTTATGTTATACACGAAAAGCATATTCTCCCTGTTTGATATCAAATAATATCCAATATTAGAAAACCTCTTTCATATTCGGAAAATAAATGTTAACATAACTCTTATAAAACTATGAAGGATAAAACGGTACAGAAGAATTGAAAACAAATATTTATGACCTTGCAAAATCAATTCAATGTGTCAATATAACATGATCTGGACAACAGTCAGACAACTAGCAAAAATAGAAATACACGTTTTCTTTCCCCTATAACCGATCATAAGTATAGATATAATGCTGTTTATAATATTCTACTGTGTATACATTAAACAGGCTATATCGTTTAACATGTACTGATATTTTAATTAAATTATTGGATATAAAAATAAAGCGATATATCTGTTCTGGTTGTCTTCCCGTTCTTCAAGGGAATTTGAGCAGTGATTCGAAACTACTTTTGTTATTAAATACTGCACTTCATGAAATGTTTTGATCACGGTTTTCTAAAGGCAAGTTACTATTGACATTATAGTGCATCGTGATCCTTGGAGATTTTAGTGTAACATTTTTGGTTACATAATTTTTCGGTACTATCACATTGATTCTGATGGACATCCGGTCATTTGTCGCTTGATTTAGTTATTTTATCGAATTTTGGGGATTTTGGTACCATTGTTATTTAATGTATCATTTCTCTATATACTTAGGAGACACCGTACTAAGTAACAAAATTATGTTGATGTTAGGTTGGAGTTAAACATAGGTAATTAGAAACCCTATCTTGTGATATTATGTTGGTTTTATTTGAACATTAGTCTGTTGTTAGTGCTATAAGGGAACAGCGTTGCCCACTACCTTGTGCTTTGGGTTTGTAGCGTAACACTTTCTCATAACTTACTCTATCACTGAACAAGTCAGTTGCCGCACTCCTCAGCGCTACAGCAATATGTCTGCAGACTTGCAACGCTTGAGACCGGGTTTCGATACCCATGGTAAGCAGTACAGAGGTAGCCCATTGAAAAGCTTTGTAATTACCTTTAAAAATTAACAAGAAAGCATGACGTTTTTTTTGTAATTGTTTCAATTTACCCCACTGTATAATGGGTAGCAGTGGGTAACTGGGGACGACCTGTGATGAAATGACATCCTGTTTAAGGAGAATATGTTACTATTCTCAACCATTTATTTAAACCAAACTTCAGCTGCATCTTTTATTTGTTTCTTATCATAGGATATTTTTTTAAATTTAAATGTGTTATGGAGCCCTTCTTTGTTATCATGGTATGGAACAGTTTTTAACTTAAACGTGTGATAATAATGGAACCCTTTTTTGCCATCTTCATATACGATTATTTTAGTTTTAAATGTGTTATACGAATGAGGATATTTAATTTATTTTCTGCTCACTATTCTATCATTGTGGAAGAAACATAGAATGTATTTATATTGGAAAAATATATTTCAGTATCAGTCTTTGATATTATCTCCACATTAAATAACATGATTGATCTAACTTTTATTCTGTTAGACACCAAACCAGTTCACACTACGGGACAAGTCATTCATATATATATTTTCATTTAATAACGTTACTTCTTATATCGTTTTATTTACAGTTGTGAAAATCAAATAGTTATAACGATTTTGTTATATAATATCAACCAAAAGTAAAAATTGTCACAACATATACTGTGAAAATATACAAGTAATGGAAATAAAGAGTATAGCAACGATTGTCAATGAAATTGGCTTTTTGGTATTATTATTAGGACATATAACATAATGTTGAATATTATGAATTTTTAAGTATAAAATCCCAAATATGCAACCAGTTTTTATGTCATAAAAATATATTTAAAATAATGTAACTTACTAAGATTTGCTTGCTAAAACTTAAAGTATTTAACTGATTATATAGGTAATATAGAAATTGTAGATGAACTGGTTTTACTACGTTTATCCAACTTGTATTATTATGTGTAACAGATATAGAACATTAAAGTATGTATTAAATAATAAATGTAACATTTTGCGTCGGTAAGCTGAATCCTTTTTTAATATTGGAGATTCAAATAAAGGCGTCATGACGTAATTTTAACGGTAATGTTCTCATGACGTAATTTTAACGGAATTGTTCTCATATCATTCACTAGGTTCAGTTAAGTTTATTTACATGATATTCTCAAAGCTTAATCAAAATGACCAGTACTAAAGAGTACTTATTTACGTTTCGAATTGCATGTTTAACTGGAATGTAATAGATTATCTGAAAAATTCTTCTGAACACTTATGTATTATCTTGAATTTTCATATCATTATAATTTGCTTTTATCAAGAATAGCAGGCCATAAAATGTTCTTTTACACGTAAAAACAGAGATAAGACATGTTACTATGACATTCGTTTAAGATAAGTTTGTTGTTTCAATGTTATAATATCAATGACATTAAAGATATAAGTGATATTTAAAAACGTTTTGCACCATAATTCAGTAAATGAAGTATAGTGTTTTAAACCTATTGCATAAATACTGCAAACATTTTACAATTATTGTTGTAAGCAATTTTATGCCATCATGTATACATGAATATCTTTTAAGTATATTAAACAATTAATTCAAAAATGATTTTTTCCCTTTGAAAACGAATGTACCATACTAAATATATAGACACATATTGTTTCTGTATATGTGCGGTTCACAACAGGCTATCAAATTAATAAAGAAAATATAATATATTTAAATGAATGAGCTATATCAATGAGACACCAGATGGCATATTAACATTAATGGCTAATCAACTTACGTGGGATTTACTCAGAATCAACGTATAAAGGAATTTGCATATGTTCAACTGATGAAGGAAGACAAAAAGGAAGCGTTCAGTATCAACGACCTTCAATCAGTCCTAACATGGCGGATTCTCCGTTAAATGTAAAGAATGAATATGAAGAACTACGTATGAATTTTTACCTTATTTGATTTAAATGAATATTCATAAAATGTGAAACACTATGATATATAGAGTAAACATTTACAACTGAAAGAGTAAACTGTTCTTTGAGATCAGTGATGTCGAGAAAACCCACTTGCAGAGAAATACATATGTAAAAACGGCTCGTTTGGGTTGAAAATATTTTACGTAGAGGAGCGAACAACGTTTCGACCTTCATCGGTCATCGTCAGGTTTTTTTTTTTTTTTTTTTTCTTTGTGAACCTGACAATGACCTAAGAAGGTCGAAACGTTGTTCGCTCCTCTACGTAAAAAGTTTTCTCAACCCAAACGAGCCATATTTACATGTATATTATTCTTCGAGATATTTCTTAGATAAACATAGAGTTACTATCCTAACTTCTACGAAAAACTTTCAAGATATGAAATGATGAACCTTACAGGTGTTGTTAAGTTTAAAACCTGTTAAACGAACTTTACTCTCGATAAACTTACAAGATTGATATAGGTAATATAATCTTAGTATAAATTTACAAGGCTAGTGAAATACGAATCTAATTGGAATAATCTAAAGCGTGGAACACTGAAATTACGATATTGCAACTAAAAAAATCTTTAACGATCCAAAACAACTTAGGACAATACCAATATAATGTTTCCAGTAGTAACTCTATTTAAATCGGAAAAATACAAGTTTATTTAAAAAGTTGATGCAATTCTAGTATTTTAATTGGAAGATTTCTGTACATCAGTAGCAAAAAAGAGAATATTAAGACAGAAAGTGTTATTCATAGATCTATCTATAGTGTTATCCATAGTATTGTAATCGTTTCGGTAACTTAACTAATGCATTGTTAACAAAGGCAGATAGAAAAATTAAAAATATTTTGATCTAGAGTTTTCACGCTAACATTTCATTTATTAATACTTATTAGGGATAAGATAAACTTACAAATTAGAAACAGAAAAAAATTAATTATTATCGATCAGAACATTATTTAAGAAAGATGAACCTCGATATTTGATTTTTCTATGTTATACAGTTTTAATTAAATACTTAGCTTATAAACTGAAATTTAAAATGGAAATATTTCATGTCTAGTGTAAATTAACCTATGTTTAATGGACAAGGAAATTTTATGATGTGGCAGCTATTGATTTGTTCTGTGTAAAGCATATTTTCCAAAGAGAATAAACAAACAAAACGTATAATAGGGAAAGTTGGAATGTTAACTTTGGACTTTAATTTACATACGGAACATATTTTAGAAAGTTAATTAATAGCTACATTGCAGAGTGGATTACATTCGTTTTACAAAAAAATTTTGAATTTTGAATTGAGTTGAAAACAACTCAAATTGTTTGTCTTATCGCTTTGAAATTGTGATAAAATTACGTTATTGATATAAATTGGAATTAGTATGGAATGTATGAGGAATCTGTAAAGACACATAATATCCAGGCTTTTTCAACAGACATATCTAAAAAAGTAGTAAATGAGTGTTTCTTTCTAAAGAACTTAGCTTCAAGCGTCGATTGATCAACTAGACAGAATAAAGCCAACTTAATATATATCTTGTCTCGCTCAACACAGACGTTCTGTTATATGTTTCAAATGGTTACTTGTTATTTGTAATTAGATAATCAAGGTTTCTTTAAGAAATATTCTACCGTCGGACTTACAACGTCAGTATTACATAATACACACACACACAAATACATATATATATATAACTTTAAATAAAAGCACCATAAATATTTTTATTAATATGATATGCCTGGCATGGCCAGGTGGGCTAAGGCGTTTGACTCGTCATCTGAGGGTTGCGGGTTCGAATCGCGGTCGCACCAAACATGCTCGACCTTTCAGCCATTGGGGCGTTATAATGTGACGGTTAATCCCACTATTCGTTGGTAAAAGAGTAGCTCAAGAGTTGGCGGTGGGTGGTTATGACTAGCTGCCTTTCCTCTAGTCTTACACTGCTAAATTAGGGACGGCTAGCGCAGATAGCCCTCGTGTAGGTTTTCGCGAAATTCAAAACAAACAAACAAATTAATGTGACACAAGAAAAGCATTTTTTAGTATCACTCCAGAAACAGAATGTGTGGTCGATAGCTTAGGAGATGCACGTTTTTCATCTCTTGAAGTTTCAAAGCTGGGACGATAGTTGACATTTATCTAAACATTTACGCGAAAAGACTAAATTATTTGAGGTTATCGTTGAGTTTAAGATCAAATTAAAGACCACAGTGCTGCTTGAAGGATAAAGCTCGGAAATGTTGGTAATTTATTTTAGAACATTTCTGTAAACCTTATCCGATAATAGTCGCAAATCTTCATTTGTCATAATGTCAATGTATCCGTGAATACAATGTTAATGAGATAATTTAAATTTAAAGAGATGAATTATGTTTGCATTGAGAGGATAAACTGTCATGAAACTCTTCAATGTTTACATCATCTAACACTTTATTGTAATTAAATATTCTACAGTCATGGCCTTTAAAGAATAGCTTATAGCTAGGTGTTTAATTTAGAAAGTGTTTAGGTAAAATAGTTGTCATGTAGAATTATGTTTAACTATGGATTATAATAAGTTGGGTTTATACTGGCATTAGCTGTTGTTGTTTTGTGATTAACTTATGACAAACAGTAAGTAATAGCTAGTTTACATTTATCCTGAAAATTAATGACATCTCTATTTATGTTCCATTGAATAAAGTTACGTTGATTAACCAGTATTGCTTTTAAGACAACGTATAAAATTCTGAGACCATTAGTTCGATAAATTTCTAGGACGTCTCGTAGTAATCTGTTCTGTATAGTCGCTGTGTTATCAGTTGAGAAAGATACACAACTTGTTACTCCGTGTTAAAATGAAGATCAAGTTATCTCCACGTAACTGGAATGTTAACACAGAAAACAACAATTAACTAACTTCTTTCTCTTCCTCTCGACATATAAATCTGTATAGTTTTTGTTTTCACCTTATCAGTAACTATAAACTACTCTTATTGTTTCTATCACTTAGATACACTAGTGGCTGTATGTGATCTGTCCACCGAAGGAACTCGAACTTCGGTTTTTATCGTTGTAAAATCGTAATTTTACCGCTAATTTAGGGAGGAACAGATATAAATTGAATATAATTTATTTATCTATAAAAAAATACTACTTATATTAAACAAAGTGCATAACTCTAATTTATATGGTAAAACACAATGGTACTACACACTACACTGTTTAAAACGTTACAAGCAATTGTATCGTGGAATCCTTATGTAAATTAAAATGATTACTTTAGAAAACATTTTAAAATGTTTTTCATGATTTCCAAATTCAGTTTGTTATATTTATATCTAAAACAGAGAGGACATTGCCAAATCACAATAAACCACTAATATATCAAAGACATTTTGTTTGCAACTAGTCAATAGCTATCATAAAGTAAGTTTCGTAATAGATGAAACATTGATTTACTATTTTAGAAGGGTAATATTAACTGAAAAGAGTTTCATTTTTGTCGAAAAATTAAAAACATATTGTTTTCAATTATATAGCAAATTTAAAACAAACAAAATATCAAAGATAGAGCTTAAAAGATTATGCCATGGCATAATGGATTTGAATTAGATCAAGATAAGCTACAACAATTATTTTTCTAACAAAAATAAAAGGTAGAATCAACAAGATACAAAGTGTTATATTATAAATTACGTATTATATGTTTGTACGAATTAGGATCGACCGCGGAAATTTGTTTAGAGTGATGGATTGTGATCTATTGTTCGTGTTATGTTACTGCTTAGACCAAATCGTGCTCCCGCACTGAGCATTTTAAGAATGGCAGTCAAATCCCACTATTTTTTCTGACAACATTTGGTCAAAGGTACTGTTGACTAACTGCCTTCTTTTCCATCTATTGCTTCAAATTTAGGGACAATCAGAATAGATAATTATTCGTGGAGCTTTGCGCGAACATCAGCAACTAAATGGTGGGTTGGCTGTTTTGAATTTCGCGCAAAGCTACACGAGGGCTATCTGCACTAGCCGTCCATAATTTAGCAGATGAAATGCAGCTAGTCATTACCACCCACCGTCAACTCTTGGGCTACTCTTTTATTAACGAATAGTGGGATTGAGCGTCACATAACGCCTACATGGATAAACGGACGGGTGTTTGATGTCACGGGGAATCGAACCCGCGACCCTCGGATTACGAATCGAGTGCCTTAACCACCTGGCCATGCCAAACCGCAACTAAATGTGCAAATTAACAATCAAGCATTATGTGACAGATTTGTTATCACATATCATTTTGTATATCAATGTTTGAAATAAATTTATATTTAGAAATGTACATCACTTTACTAATAAATCTGTATTGCGAAATTCCACCTCTATTCACTAAAATTGTAGAAGATTCTCGAGTGTAAGAATAAAAAATATATGTGTACGTCAAAGCACAAGTGTATCGTCTATATTGTTGTGCAGGCTAAAGTTTCTAGAAACTATCCTCACAATTATAAATGTAACCAACGCGGCGCGCTAAGAGATAGTATGTACTGTTGGTTTGTCATAGTTCATAAAATAGAAACCTCGGAAGCTATAATAGCAATTAACGCTTATCAATCAGGAATTTCAGATATCTAACAGGAACGTTTATCAAATTTAGAACATTACAAATCATTTAATTTCATCGGATTCACATCAGCCATTATTATTTTACGAAAAGATTTCATAATTTTAGCGGTGAAAAAAACTCGAAGTGTGATCAACAAAGAACGTAAAGCTAGTTAGCAGGTTAAGTGAATTCCATCTACGTCAACTCAAGATTCATTTTATCATCGTGAACCTTCGATAAAGTACTAAGGAAGTTCCAGATCAGAAAGAGGGATCTAATGTTCATAAATTTCTAAAACTTTTCTATGTAGATCATTATTTGTAATAACCATTACTGTAAATATTGAAGTTGTTTCTATATTATATATGTTTGTTTGGATTGTTTTGAATTTCGCGCAAAGCTACATGAGGATTATATGCGCTAGCCGCCCCTAATTTAGCAGTGTGAGACTAGAGGGAAGGCAACTAGTCATCACTCTCCACTTCCAACTCAAGAGTTGCTCTTTTACCAGCGAATAGTGGAATTGATCGTCATATTATAACGATCCCAAGGCTGACATGGCGAACATGTTTGGTGTTACATAGATTCGAATCCGCGACCCTCGGACTACAAGTCGAGTATCTTAACCACCTGGCCATGCCGGGTCGTAAATACAAACATATTTATCAATCTTGTTTGCAAGTATCATAAATTTGATATCTATCGACATCTTATTTAACTTCTAAATTACAATTTAACTCAGTTTTAGGCTGTTAGAAATTTTATCATGTAACAACTATATGAGAGTTGTTTTTATTTGGGGGGTGAGAGTAAAGGGAAACTTGTGAATTTAAGTATAATATTTACATAAATTTTACTACCATGTCAGAGGTCCTCTTTTGGGTAAGTAAAGTCTCTAGACAGACTACATTATTTTAGTCTTCATAAAGTAATTCTTTCTATTTTTAAATGTATATT
Source organism: Tachypleus tridentatus (assembly GCF_004210375.1). Classification (NCBI taxonomy): domain Eukaryota; kingdom Metazoa; phylum Arthropoda; class Merostomata; order Xiphosura; family Limulidae; genus Tachypleus; species Tachypleus tridentatus. The sequence goes on from NC_134836.1 coordinate 46,802,830, forward strand.
TTATAATTGGTAGAGTTTAAATTTTTTAACCAAAACTTTTAGCCTTAAATTTTTTCACAATTACATATGTTAGTAAGCTAAATTTAGAGTGCAGTTTTACTTGTCTAAGACTTTCAATAACGTATTTATTTCTCACACAGGAAAAACAACAACAAAACCTTTATAAGAAGCTTTATTATGTGTTAAGTATTATCTAAGAGAAACTTTCTAAATCCTTGCTGTGTTGCTCTGGTAGTCACATCAACTAAAGAAAGGCATCCAACATACCTTGATTGTGTATTGATTTATTCGCTTACACAACAACCAAATCTAAATGTTTCCCTTATTCACTATGTACGTAAGTGTTAGTTTTAATATGTATTAACAAACTTAGTGGTTATTATATATTAAAAGACGCCCCCAGCGACACAGCGGTATATCTGCAAACTTGTACCACTAGAAACAGGGTTTAGATACCCGTGATGGACTGAGCACAGATAGCTCTTTGTGTAACTTTGTGCTCAATAACAAGCAAAGGAACAAACACTAAGAGACGCGATCAATTTATCAACTGCGGTTTGTTAAATATATGTTGTTTCTGTCGCTATGAAAGGTCTCTTTGAATGCTTAACAGTCGTAACATGAATTAGGTAACATGATAAAAGGAAGAACTCGTTTCTAAACAGACGCACATGCTTGTATTTCTTGTTTTTTATGCTTCAATAATCTATGTGTTTAATTATGTGACAGAAATAGCTAAATATTGCTGGCAATATATTGTTATTCTCTGTTGTTTACGTAAGAGATTACACACATTTACATACTATGGTTTTTGTGTTTCTTTATTTTTATCTATGTTATCTATAAATCATTGAAAATAAAATTAAAAATTATGTTTAAATAATTTTATCACTAGATGGCACGACCAACTTATGTTGTGCTAAAACTGTGTACGTATTCTAAGGACGGCTGGTATGGGTGTAAAACTTTAATTAAAATAAATTACAGAAAAACGTTTCGATCTCCTTAAGTTATCTTCAGGTTAACAAAGAGAGTTGCTGGGCACATCTCTTCACAACAATAGTGTAAACGGGTACACGATTGTAGGAGTGTTGAGGTTACAAGTCAGGTTATTAATTAATATAGATGTAAAATTGTTCCTTTATATTGGTTTAATTTTGGTTCGAGTTCTTGTATAAGAAGGGATTCATTGATTTTGAGTTTGTTTGTATTTGTTTTCCTACTTAATATGTTGGTGTTTCCTATGGTTATATTGTAGTTATTTGATTTACAGTGTTAAAAAACATGGGAAAGTGTTTTCTAGTGTTCTTTGAATCTGGTTTCCATTTTTTTGCTTGTTTCTTTGATATAAAAGTCGTGGCATTTGTTGCACTGTATTTTATAAATAATGTTGGTGTTATGTTTGCCAGTGTATTTTTTCAGAAAATATGGACTTTAATTTTGTGCCTGGTTTTTGAATAAGTTTAGTGTTTGTTGGAATGTTGAGTTTTGTTGTAAGTTTTATCCAAATTTTTCGCGAATATCAAGCATATGTGTATGTAGGAGTGTAAGTTTTATAGTTTTTTATTTCGTTTAATTTATTATTGTTTGTTAGTTCTGTTTTTGTTAGTCTATGTGTGTGCGTGTGTGTATAATTTTCTCAACGGTTTTTGAAGGAAATTTGTTGATGTTGATTTCATCATTAATTTTATCGGGTGAGCATGGTGTAGTGGCTGTGTTTACTTGGTTTTTTAATACATTGGGTTTTTTATGTGTGTTTTGTTTTATGTGTTAAGTCCCAGAGTATGTATAGTTCAGTATCGGTTATTTTTGTGAGAATTTCTGTTTTGAATTTTGTATTGGTTCTTGAGATCTTGAGATTGATAAATGTTACTTGGTTAGTTTTCTAGTATTCATAAGTGACTTACAAAACAGAAATTGAAAATCCAATCATCAACTGGCCTGCTGCATTCAACCATACAACTAACACATCGTACCATTAATTTAATTAACAGTAAGAAAAACAAGGAAATGAAGACCCGCCACAACACAAAACTAGATAAACTAAGGTGCCAAGAACAAAAAAGACACCAACACGATGAACCATCAACCAGTCTTATAATTAACAGACCTGACCGACAATTAAGCACTGAAGAGATACATCTGCTCATTGAACTACTCCACTTTTGATGAAGAGAAACCCACTTAAAATAAAAATGTATGTGAGAATGGCTGGTATGAGTATTAAAACTTGATAAGCAGAGAACAACGACTCAACTTTGCAGTAACACTAAGAAGCATTCCATCCATCGAAATGAAAGCTGTCTGAAAAACTTAGACAGAATAATAGTGATTCATTCTACACAAATTGAAAACACCAACAAAACAACGGAAAACAACTACCAGAAAAAAGACAATTGGAACAGCAATTCCATCTACAATCAACAACCTGTCTTTCCAGGTGGAACTGAAAACATCTATTTCCCCGAAAAATCCCAAAGTAGTATTTTAAACAACCTTTTCAAAAATTTTCACACAAAACCATCAACATAATTCACAGAAAAGAAAGCTGGAAACCAGTTTTACACAAAAAAATGTATTAATTCTATAAACAACCTAAAAATGAACAGAATCAAAATTAAAAAACAACAGATGAAGGCAATGCAATAGTTATAATGAACACAAATGAGTACATTAAAAAAATGAATAACATCTTATTAGGTACAAACAAATTTAAGTCAGTATACACAAATACATGAAAACTAACCAAATAAAATGCTATTACAAGTGATAAAAAACAATACAATATCAGAATACCTTTATTCCTACCTACGCAAAACCGACTGACGCATCCCACAACTATACGGCGCTTCTAAATCTCATCAACATGATTGCCCATTAGAACCGATAATGTCGACCTATGGATCATTCAACAACAATCTCAGTAAGCACATGGACATTTTCTAAATATGTAGCATCAGCAGGCTCTTTTCTCAAGGACTATTTTAACTTTAAATTTATTCTTCATTACCTGAACCATAAAGCCTTAATGGCCAGTTTTGATGTAATCTCCTTTTTAACAGAAGCCAAGTCTGTAAGATATCCTTAGAACTTTATATTCAAGACCCTAATCCATTAATAAACATCCCTAGTAACAAATTAGCAATTCTTATAGACTTTACTACCACCAAAACTAACTTTGTGTTCAATGACTAAAACTACTTAAATAAATGGTTTAACTATGGGCAATCCTGTACCACCAGTCTAGCCAACATTTTTATGAAAAAAATTGAATATAAAGCGATCATTTCAGCCTTATACCAACCACTATAATGGAACAGATATGTTAACGATACAATTGCTGGATTCACATCTACAGAACACACAGGGCCTGGCATGGCCAGGTGGTTTAGATACTGAACTCGTAATCTAAGGATCGCTGGTTCGAATCCTCGTTACTCCAAACATGCTCGCCCTTTCAGCCGTGGGGGTGTTATAATGTTACATTCAATTCTACTATGCGTTGGTAAATAACATTTTTCAGCCTCAAAATCACAAGCACCAAACACAGTCCAAAACAGAAATTCACACAAAAATCACCCGTATTAGACTATACTTTCCTTTTGGACTCAGTACATGAAACAAAACAAAAACTAAACGTACTAAGAACCAAATAAACACAGCCATAAAAATATGCTCATTCGATAAAATTAACGATGAAATCAAAAATATAAAACAGCACTTCATCAGCACCAACAAATTTCATTCAAAAACCGTTGAAAACATTATATACACACACCTATACTAACAACATAGTGAAAAACATTATATCCAAACACCTAGACTAACAATATAGTCAAAAACATTATATACACACAGCTGGACTAACAACATAGTGAAAAACATTATATACACACAGCTAGACTAACAATATAGTGAAAAACATTATATACACACAGCTAGACTAACAATATAGTCAAAAACATTATATACACACAGCTGGACTAACAATATAGTCAAAAACATTATATACACACAGCTGGACTAACAACATAGTGAAAAACATTATATACACACAGCTGGACTAACAACATAGTGAAAAACATTATATACACACAGCTAGACTAACAATATAGTCAAAAACATTATATACACACAGCTAGACTAACAATATAGTCAAAAACATTATATACACACAGCTGGACTAACAACATAGTGAAAAACATTATATACACACAGCTGGACTAACAACATAGTGAAAAACATTATATACACACAGCTGAACTAATAATATAGTGAAAAACATTATATACACACAGCTAGACTAACAATATAGTGAAAAACATTACATACACACAGCTAGACTAACAATATAGTGAAAAACATTATATACACACAGCTGGACTAACAACATAGTGAAAAACATTATATACACACAGCTGGACTAACAACATAGTGAAAAACATTATATACACACAGCTGGACTAACAATATAGTGAAAAACATTATATACACACAGCTAGACTAACAATATAGTGAAAAACATTATATACACACAGCTAGACTAACAATATAGTCAAAAACATTATATACACACAGCTGGACTAACAACATAGTGAAAAACATTATATACACACAGCTGGACTAACAATATAGTGAAAAACATTATATACACACAGCTAGACTAACAATATAGTGAAAAACATTATATACACACAGCTAGACTAACAATATAGTCAAAAACATTATATACACACAGCTAGACTAACAATATAGTCAAAAACATTATATACACACAGCTGGACTAACAACATAGTGAAAAACATTATATACACACAGCTAGACTAACAATATAGTGAAAAACATTATATACACACAGCTGGACTAACAACATAGTGAAAAACATTATATACACACAGCTGGACTAACAATATAGTCAAAAACATTATATACACACAGCTGGACTAACAACATAGTGAAAAACATTATATACACACAGCTAGACTAACAATATAGTCAAAAACATTATATGCACACAGCTAGACTAACAATATAGTGAAAAACATTATATACACACAGCTAGACTAACAATATAGTGAAAAACATTATATACACACAGCAAGACTAACAATATAGTGAAAAACATTATATACACACAGCAAGACTAACAATATAGTCAAAAACATTATATGCACACACCTAGACAAACAACATAGTGAGAAACATTATATACACACACCTAGACTAACAACATAGTCAAAAACATTATATGCACACACCTAGACTAACAACATAGTCAAAAACATTATATGCACACACCTAGACTAACAACATAGTCAAAAACAATAATAATTAAACGAAACAGCAAACTATAACACCTTACACTGCTGCATATCACATATTCTCGATATTAGCGAAAACACTTTTTTTTGAAAACAAAACAGTGACACACCTAAAATATATATTATGTAAAACAAGCAACATCATTTATAAAATACAATGCAACGAATGCCACGACTTTTATATCAAAGAAACAAATAGAAAAATAGAAACCATATTCAAAGAACACTAGAAAACACTTCCCCATGTTTTTGAACGCTGTAAATCAAATAAACACAACATAACCATAGAAAACACCAACGTACAAAGTAGCAAAACAAACTCAAAATCAGAGAATCCTTACTTATACAAGAACTCAAACCAAAATTAAATCAATATAAAGAAACAATTTTATACTTATATTAATTAATAACCTAACTTCTGACCTTATCACTCTTACAATCTTGAACCTGTTTACACTCTCGCCCTTAAGACATGCACCCAGCAACGGTCAGTTGTAAACTTTCTTTGTTAACTTGAAGATGACCTAAGAAAGTCAAAACGCTGTTCTGTACTTTATTTTAATTAAAGTATTAATACCCATACCAGCCGTCTTGAGGAACATTTTTACTTCTAGTGGGTTTCTCGTCATCATGACATATGATTCCTAAATCCCATCCGCATTCATTAAAATATCCTTCAAATTTTTCAACCAAAATGAAATATATATATATATATATATCTTGACCAAATATAATTATTTTATATTATAAACACTAAACATATAAAATCCTTTATATCTCTGAGTAATACAGAGTCATAAAAAGTTTGTACTTGTTCAGTTACTTCCGGAACTGAGAGCTAGAATGTAGAAAAGTAAACCTCAAAGTCACACAAAAGTTTTTAAAGCACCGAAAGTAATCATAGGTAAAAATAATTATCCAGAAATATAATCATGCTTTTTATTCATTTAATGTATTTTCTTCATCTTTGAGTAAACGTTGAACGAAAGGCACAGTATGTGTTTTTCAGCTCAGATCTCAGATTCTGAAGAAAAATAATCATGCAAATATTCGAATCAACTTCGTACATTGGTTCATTGAGGGTTCAAGAGAACTTTAAAACATACGAATAAAAATACATCATCATAAAAAGTAACAGTACAAAATAAAGAATCGGGTTTAGTATTGAATGGATTGAAGAAGGAAATTTTGAACGTATTTGTATCTATTGTATAATTAGATGACGTAACGCTCATTGTTGTATGTATCATACAATTTAGAGCCATAATGACTAATGCAGTTTATGACGCATTTGTATTTTAGTGCCAAGGGCAACCGCAACTAATAAGGTTTTATTTTAATATATTATCTCTCACAGATGATAAAGAAAAGGACAGAAAATAAAACAAGTTATATTTTTGCCATATTAAGACAATAGCAGGCTGTGATATATTTGTAGCTGTATTTTGTAACAATAATTGTAATATTTATTTCATGCTGTTCATAATCTTGAACTATTGACCAAAAGAATAGCAGACAATTAGCAGCACTTTATCACCCACATACATACTGAGAGATTGACTGTCACGCTTATAACATGCTACAGCTTAAATGTCCTGAAATATATTCTAGTATCCTACGGAATCTACATCAGTTCGCCTTCTTCGAAATTCAGAAATATCTTGCGTCTCAGGTTTTGGTGGAGATGGGAGGATGGTAACTAGCCTTAATGAATTGAAGTATTAGGTTTCCTAGAAACACATGTAGAACCAACGAAAGGTTTCTTGTTTCATTGATATCGCCTGTTAATTGCGGCATTCAAGTATGCTTACCCTACAGCATCAGTATAATTGAAGGTTAATTGATTTTTTATTTCTACATAAACTAAAACGTAAGAACAAGATTGGAATATTTTTACACGATCATATCCTAATCAAGATTGTAAATGTGCTTGAATATGAAATGTGCATACATTATTTCTTGTGAATGTGATCTCTATTTATGTATGTACATTGAATATTTAGCTTATCTACACGTATGATTTATGGGAAGAATTCAGCGATGCTCCGGTGTTATTAATAGTTTATTAAAAGGGACATTTATGTCTTTCTAGGAAATTAAGGCTCTTTATCCATAATCAGAAGTTAGTAGGCTTAACTAATTAGAACCATAGTAATTTGAAGGTGTTGTGTTATATATTACCCATATTTGCCTAACGCAGGGAGGTTGTATTTTGTACCCCCGCTAGTTTAGCGGTAAGTCTATGGCTTAACAACGCTAAAATCAGGGGTTCTACTCCTCTCAGGAGATAACCCGCTGTGGCTTTGCTATAAGAAAACACAGATAAATTGTATTTATTTCTGTGCCAGCTCTGATATTAATAATATAATAAAAGGTATTCAAGAATATAGTTTACTGAGATGTTGCCCAGATGTGTGTTCAGCTTCCCATCTCCAACAATTTCATTATTGTTAATTTTGATTTACTTCTAATACCATGATGTTACAGCTCCATCTTGTTATACAAAAAGTTACTCTTTATTTTCTAAATCTCGTCTAAATTTTTGATTGTTATATTTCACGCGTTGCAGTAGACAATACAGTACTAAATGAAGTGTTGTTTAAATTGTGTATGAAAAATATAGTTTTAAGATGAACAAAAAAAACCGGTATTAATACATTTTATTAGTTCAAATACAAAAAGAAAATTAAATACTCTGAGTAAAAAACAACAAAAAACTTTTTATTTAAGTAATATTTAGTATTAGTATTGATAAAAGTAAAAATTATTTGATAAGGGGTTTCAAGATTTAATAAATTAGCGTTATTTGTTCATAAACACACACGTTTCTATGGTAATGTTACTTGTATATAGCATCATTATTTCACAAAATAAACTGCTTCGTACAAACTATATGTTATTTACTGAACAAAGCATTTGGACAGCCCAGAAAATGCATTGCATCTTTAATGGGTGACTGGCCTAGTAGCTCGGACACTCGACTTGTAATATGTGGGTCGCAAGTTCAAGCCCATCACCAAATATGCTCGCCCTTTCAGCTATGCTGGCATTGTACTGTGACGATCAATCTCACTATTCGGTGGTAAAAATTAGTCAAAGAATTACCATCTGGTGCTATTGACTAGTTGCATTTAGCAGTCTATCCTCGCTAAATTAGGAATCGCTAAAGCAAATATCTCTTAATTAGCTTTACGTGAAGTTCAAAACATCGTTCTTAAGTACAGTACAGTGGGTACTTTATGAGTGGCAACTTTAACCCGTGAATGTAGATTAACATTTATTCGAAATAAATATTCCAATCATAATAAATTCTATTAAGGTCGAAATAGTAAACTTTTGCACATCTGCCATAATAGTATTATTTCAACATAGCACAATGTTTAGGGACAACAAGGGACCTGTTTATCCATCTCAGCTGTGCCAAACTACAACTACTAAATAAATAACTTATAAAAACAATTTAAGGCTAGTTCTTGTCATTCATTTGTCTATTAAGCTTTCTTTTTTTTACACCCATTTAGATTTACTGTCTCTACAACATCTGTTGGCAAACAATTCAACAAGCCAACCACCTTGTTTCAAGATAAGGAATCCAAGACTGAACACAATATTTCAAATGTTGCCCAACCAATAACCTATACAATGAAATTATAACTTTAAAATTGTATTCAGTATTTCTGTATATACAACCTAAAATCCTATTTGCCCTACCACGAGCAATAGCACACTGGCTGGATAGCTTCAGAGACTGATTAATCACTACACCAAGATCCTTTTCTTTCATGACACTGTTAAGGTTATTCCCATTCAAATTACACTTATAATTCAAATTATGCTAATACACATGCAGTGTATTGCATTTATTATAATTAAAACCCATGTGCTATTTATTTGCCCAATTCATTAAATGATCTAAATCCTTTTGTAAAGCAACAACATCTTCTTCATAATTAGAAACACACAATACCATGATATATACAGCATATTGAAATAATTTAATGACCATTTCTTTATTTATGTTATTAATGTAAATCAAACAAAGCAAAAGTCCTGAGACAGAGCCCTGAAGTACACTACTTACTCACTTTGTGACAATCCTCTACATTCTTTTATTAATCCTATCCAATTAGTTAACTTATCCTCCACACCTACAGAGGTAAATTTCTTTACACGCCTTTATTTGGCACTTTATCAAATGCTTTTTAAAAATTTAGATAAATCAAAATTTACACCCTTACCCTCATCTACACATGCAGTAACATTTTCAAAACACGCCAAAAAATTTAAAAAAAATATTTTGTTTTAGTGAAACCCTGTTGACAACCTGATAAGTCTCTAAAATTTGTTAAATGACTTTGCAAAGTATTTTTAGCAGACTTTCCAAAACTATTTCCATAACATATGTAAGACTAATTGGCCTATAATTACTGGGAGAAGTTATATTATCTTTCTTGAAGATAGGAGCTACATTAGTTAATTTCCAATTTCTTAGTATGTGTCCACTGTTCAAGGGCTTACAAAAAATTGTAGCAAGTGGCTCGCAAATCCAATCCATTACCTCCTTTAAAACCCCTGGGGATATATTATCTGGCCCAGGAGACTTATCTTTTTTTAAACCTCTGAATTTATTTAGCAAGCATCGAGTGAGCACTTAGTGGCCATTTTACTAGGTACGCTTGCTCTTTAGCGCAAATAGTAATCACGTGGTTGCAAATCATCGTATAAAGCATGCAGACACGGTCAAGAAGTTCAGTTGTTGTGCGACCTAACATTAGAATGAGGAAGATGCATGATCTAAGTGACTTTCGTCATGGAATAATTGTTGGCGCCTGACGTGGTGGTTCCAGCATATCAAAAGCTGTTGACCTCCTGAGATTTTCACACGCTACAGTCTCTAGAGTTTACAGAGAATGGTGCGAAAAACAAAAAACGTCCAGTTAGAGGCAGTTCTTTGGGTGAAAACACCTCATTAATGAGAGAGATCAGAGGAGAATGACCAGACTTGTTCAAGCTGATAGGAAAGCCACAAGTAACCACTCTTTACAACAGTGGTGTGCAGAAGGGCATCTCTGATCGCATTACACGTTGAACCTTGAAGTGGATGGGCTACAGCAGCAGAAGACCACGCCAGGTTCCACTCCTGTCAGCTGAGGACAGGAAGATGAGAATACAGTGGGTACGAGATCACCAAACAGGACGCTTGAAGATTGGTAATACGTCGCTTGATATGAAAAATCTCGATTTCTGCTCTGACATAAAGATGGTAGGGTCAGAATTTGGCGTAAACAGCATAGATCCATAGATCCATCCTGCCTTGTGTCAATGGTACAGGCTGCTGGTGGTTATGTAATGGTGTAGGGAATGTTTTATTGATACACATTAGGCCCCTTAATACCAACTTGACATAATTTAAATACCACAGCGTAACTGGGCATTGTTGCGGACCATATGCATTCCTTTATGGCTACAGTCTACTCGTTTTTAAATGGCTAGTTTCAGCAGAATAATGTACCATGTCACAAAGCACGCATCATCTCAAGTTGGTTTCCCGAACATGGAAGTGACTTTATTTTACTCCAATGGCCTGCACAGTCCCCAGATCTCAATCCAATAAAAACCTTTCAGATGGGGTTGAACGGAAGGTTCACAGCATGCATGAATGTATGGCTGACAAATCTGCAGGAATTGCGTAATTATATCAGGCAGCGTGGATTCAAATCCCTAAGATATGTTTCCAACACTTTGTTGAATCAGTGCCTCAAAATATTTAGACTATTCTGGAGGCAAAATGGGTCCCACTCGGTACTAGATAGGTGTACCTAATAAAGCAGCTACTGGGTGTATAACTTCAATAATAGCAGAAATATTACTTTTACTGTAAAATTTTTAATTAATTTCTTCAGTTTTATGGTGGTTTATAACAAATTTCTATTTAGAGCTTTGTCCCTTGATATCCATTAACAGGAACCCAAATGGAATCAGTTTCTTTGCTATTATCATTAATGTTCTGAACTTCAACAGGATGTAACTCACACTTTACATATAGAACCACTTCTCCCCCTCTCTTTACTACTCAACTTCTAATAAATAACCTATAACCATCGATTTAAAACAAATTTCTGTCATCAGAATTATCTATATTTAACCATATTTATGTTATTCCTATTATATCAAAATCTGTTATTTGCCTGAAGTCATTTGTTTTATTTCTTATATTTCTAACATTACAACAATAATAATTAAGCCTATTCATATAACTATCATTATACTAATTTCCTGTACTAAACTTTCCTCCTCTACATTCCCGTTTAGTTTCATTTAGTTTATCTTTGCTCTCACCGCCATCTGTTGAATGTCCTAGTTTAGAACTTCCCTCATATGCTAGACCTCATTTTACTTAAGTTAAAACCAGCCATTCCAAAAAGTTCCCTCTTCCCTGAATTGATCCCACAAACCCATCCGGCTAACCTGTTCATTCTCACATATTAACTATAACTTAACATTTAGCCCTAGTAACAAACACAAAACTTTATCTGAGCAGTTGGTTTTTAGCAGTATCCGTTAATTTATAACCTTTAAATGCTTTTATCGATCCTTTGGCTTATTAAATTTGGCTTATCCTTTGATTTACTTTTCCTATATCGTTAGCACTTATGAGCACAACAAAAACAACTTTGTTTATCTCTTGCTCTATCAGTTATGTCTCTCACCTGTGCCTCAAGGTAACATAATCTAACTATGTTCTCCATATTTACCTCACATACTATTCTGTCCACATGTTAATGAATAAATCACCTATCTGTAACCTCCTTCAGTTCATGATCCATATCCTTCTCTTTTCCTTTTGTTTTTCTCTCTCCATTAGTTCATTGGCTACATAAATCAAGGGCTGAAATCTGTTACTCAATAGAATACGGTAATTACAACAACTTTCACTACTTTTAACTTTAATACTACCCTTTCTAGCTACAGAATGTCATTGTTAATCTTAACTGGTGCCTCCTTTGCATATAAATGCTTGAGCTCCTTTTTAAGCCGTGATGTATTTTCCTATAGTAAATACTTATCTTTATTTCCTCAACTTTTGTTAGGATAGTCTCCAATCTTTTCTCTAACCTGCAGACATTAAATGTTAATTGAATATTCTCACAATTAGCTTCCTTAAAAGTCTATAGTAGTCCAGAGTTAAAGAAACACCTTTCATTATACCTATCGCACCTGATAAACAGGGAATGCTTAGTCCTGAACTAGTCTTAACTATTGTATTATTTGTATAATAAAAATAAACACTTGATACTATGATTAACTATCAGTATATTGTTCATAACACTGTTAAGCCTACGTTTGACAGTTAACTAGTTTTTAAACTGTATTTATTAAATAAAACAATATATTTAATTTGTTTTACAATCTCACTGCCAATTGAGTTATAATTAAACCTAGACTACCTTTCTGTCTAATAAGTTTAATCTAACGTTATACTAAACGTTCCACTACTCAAATCTAACTTTAAATCGTATACCTACTATTTTAATACCTAATCCTACTGAATATATTTTTTGTTATTTAGCTCTAATTTATAAAAAAAGCCCTCCGCTAGTACAGCGGTATGTCTACGAATTTACAACGCTAAAATCAGAGGTTCGTTTCCCTTCCGTGGGCTCAGCAGATAGCCCGCTCTGGGTTTGCTATAAGAAAAACATACACACATACACTCTAAAGAAAAAAATAAAACGAAATAACATTCAAAAATACAAAATATTACAAGAACTTAGTTTTCTAGAGGATTTACATGTTCAAACTGTCAGTAAAACAAACATTTACTTTTTTAACTTCTTATAATTTCGTTTTCGAACATGAGCATTTCAAATAAGCTTGGCTATGATGCTTGCAATTCCCAGCTTACTGGATATAATACAAATTATTCAACAATACAAAATTTTATGGACAAAGATAATAATTTCACTCTCATTATTGATGAAGAAGGTTTACATTACTGCATTGTGAACACCAAGTTTTTCAATTTTACGATAAATTGTTACCGATTATGGAATAAATAATTTTATAGAATATGATGATATTTTTGAAAACTACGATATTTGCTCTTAAATTTCTGAACTAATTTTTAAGTTAATAATGAACAGTTTCAGTAAGTCAATTACTATTAGTTTTATTTCTCTAGAATTTCAGTTCTCTGTATCTCTAATGCAAGCAGTTTGAAGGCTCCTCATGTAAGTAATATAATATTATGCCATTGAATCCGTTTAATTTTTTCTGCTAAACATTATGATTATGGTTCTTAACAATATCATCAGTTTGCTTGTTTTAAATTTCGCACAAAGCTACTCAAAAGCTATCTGTGCTAGCTGTCCCTAATTTAGCAGTGTAAGACAAGAGGTAAGGCAGTTAGTCATCACCACCCATCGCCAAATCTTGGCTACTCTTTTACTAACGAAGAGTGGGATTGACTGTCACATTATAATGCCCCCACGGCTGAAAGGGTGAGCATGTTTGGTGCAATGGGGATTTGAACCTGTAACCCTCAGATTACGAGTCGCACGCCTGAACACGCTTGGCCATGCCAGGCCCGCTATCGTGAGCTCTTATTATTACTGTAGTATTTCATTATCACTTGTAAATTATTTGCAGCCGCCCAACTTGTATATTTATCATCTATCTATGGGACAGTTAAATTCTGATTAGTTACGTTACACGCTGCTGATGGTGAGTTGAGAAACTATCGTTACTTCATTACATTTATTTAATTATTTTAATGACATTACTAACATTTTACTACCAAATCCCTAGTATAAATCTTATTTTATTTTCAGCTACGAGATTTTATGTTTACCCATCATCAAGTGCAGTAGTTATTCACCTCAGATTTTGAACAGTTCCTAAATTATAGTGTTGGAGCTACTCAATGGGTTTCCATTAACCACTAGATTATTAAATAAGGTATTGTGATCATTGATGTCATGCTTTTAAAGGGAAAAAGAGGTAATGTTAGTGAAGCAAACTGTAACTTTCATGTTGTGTAAGAACTATTTCTTATGGTGTGAAGAACTATTTGCAATCATAGTGTTATTAACAACACTGATTTAAGTTTTATGTATGTAATACATTTTTTTTAAATATTTGAAGTACTTTACGATGAAGATTGTTTTATGTTGTTAGCTTATTATGTTAATTTAGAACGTATATAAACATTCTAAGCTGGCCAAATATATTACATAGAGACCATGGCCAAAACAACAAGGGTACTCAACTGATAAATAATTGAATTATAATTATTGTAAGTAATGACAGTATATTCAATTGGTTATAATCATTCATTTCTTAATACGTAATGTTGAACTTGTTTGATCAGAAGCAATGTGATAGTAAAGTTTTATTTAACTAAATCAGCATACTGAAGACGTCTGAAATAATATCATGATTTTTTACTAAACGTAAATTATTCAAAAATGTTTAGTTATAAAAGTGTCTTTAACTTTTAAGTGTAAAACCATCCGTAAAGAAAATAAACACTACGAACACTTTAGGCTTGTATATACTTAAAGTTATCAGCATAAATATTATTTATAATGACCTTTAAATTATCTGTAAATATACAAATCTTTAATGGACTTTCTGAAAATATTCACTTTAGGTTTGACCATAAATAACTATTTATTACTTGAACAATTTCAAAACAATTGCGGTCACGCTCTAACTGCTATTATAAGAAACATTCTTAAAGTTTCCAAAGCTTATGTTATCTGCTTTAAAACACTGGAACTAAAATAAAAACCGTTTCATAAAGTCTTAAGGATGTGCGAAATAAAATCTCAGCTTCAAATGTTTTTTTTCATGTTTAAAAATAAATGGATTGTAACAAATAATGATTATATTGTAATATGTTCTAAATAGTTTAATAAAACAACATTGAAATTATGAAAAAAAATATTACAATGTACATAGTTTATTGGAAAGCAACAAACAGAATGTCACTGAACAGATACCAATCTAACAAAATATTATAGTTTTTAAAAGATGTGAAAAAGCTACATTTTCTAAATATGGAAAACAAACACAACGCTCTAGCATAAACAAAACTCAAATATGCTTCTAACTTAATAAGCTTATTCAATACCGTTGTATCAGTATATTTTAGAAGTACATTATTTAAAAATAACAGTTTTAAGAAATATTGATTACTGACCGAAACATACTACAAAATGTATTTGGTGTTTTATTTCTAAGTTGATGAAATCTGATTGGCAAGTTGATAATACGAATATTACTATAAGTAACAGTAAGATAAGTATAATATCCCACCAGCTGTGGGCCAACAGTGAATTTACGGGCTTACAACATTGAACCTGCAACTAGATTCCACGCAGTAAAAAGAACACAGATAATCAGTAGTGAACTTTCAGAAAACAACAACAACTAACGTATAGTTTCTACAACTTAGGTGTTAATCAATAAAATATTTTATGTTTTATAAATCACTTTCAATTACTCATGTACATGTATTTCAGTTAACATCATGGTCTCTGGTACTGAGGGAAAGAACTTTACGGCTGGGCATGTGTGTGTAACATTGTTCGATTACGTGTTTGCAGGTATGTCTTTTGATCAAAATTTCTAATTGTTGTAACTCTAATGTAACGGTTACCACAAAGCCCGAAGAGATTAATAGTGCGTAAAGTAACGCATTTCATGGATTAGATCATTTAATCGTGTATTGAAGGTTATTTTCAATTACACATTTTCACTTTAGGCCTAGCAATATCAGAGGAGTTAAAATGGCAATACGGAAAAAAGTAAAACATACTTATTGCCTATCTGTTTGTCGGTTGGATGAAAAACTGCTTTAAAGTGAGTTATCTAATGGCATGTTTTCTTAAACAAGTTAATTAATCCAGGGGATATCACTCATCTTTCAGAGATTAAAGAGAGAATCAGTTTACTGTTATTTTACGTTCGGGTAATATGAGTATGACTAAAAATACGTGTAACAGAAGGTTTTATAGACTCCTTAATTAAACTTTCCTGCTTTACACTATTTAAGTTAAATTTATCGCAATACAGTGAAATAACAAAATAAATAACAGAAAAATCAGCCTATGCTACACTGTAGGGTTATTCTTGTTTTTCAAAATTTTGCTGGACACGGAATGGACAGGTTATTAGGGCGCATGACTCGCAATCTGAGAGTGGCGGGTTCGAAACTCTGCCTCATCAAACATGTAAAGCATTTCAGCCGTGTAGTCGTTTTAATGTTACGGTCAATCCCAATATTTGTTGGTAAAAAGTAATCCAAGAGTTTGCGATGGATAATTATGAGTAGCTGTCTTCTTTCGAGTCTTTCACTGTTGAATTAGAAACGGCTAGCGCAGATAGCCCTCGTGTAACTTTGCAAACCCAGATATCTAACTGGTCTAACAATCAAATAACTTATATTCAGTTGGTCTACATGTCTTATAATACAAATAAATAACAGCATTGAGTATCAGAATGTGTGACATATCATCTAAATAAATAAAAGAAACATAAGTGAAACCCCGATGATAGCTATCACATAATACTAAACTTGCTTTTCAAGTATTCTATTTAATCCTTTCCGTGTTATAGGTCGAAATTATTAAAAGCACCTTGTTCTCCATCACTAGTCATCCAATAATTAAATAAAATAAAATTGTCCTAATGCAGTGCTCCCATAGGCCAAACACCGAGAATTTTGCAGAACCTAATTTTTTAAGTCATTTCGGATCTTTTGTTTATTGGCTAACGCCTCTGATAAAATCTGATTGGACAATAAACAGGTCATTGCCATACCATTTACAAAAATTGGGTCCACGGTGGCTATAAAACAAATGTTGACATACTGTCGATATTCTGTGAGTAAACGTACTGATCTTGCATTGATAAAGAAACGTCAATCAAGTAAAAGAAGAAGGTAGCTTGTAACTGAAAAGTACTTATGTTTGGTACTTGTGAGAAATGCCTTCGATGTCAGGGTGGATGTTACGGTTTAAATCTAAAGGTCAAAATGGCACGAAAAGCAGGTGGAAAACAGCCACAGAGCAAATTAAAGGCACGACGATAGGAAGAAAGAAGAACTGATGACACTGTTCTATTGGACAGTAATGAAGATGAAATATCTAGTGATACTTCTGAGGAGTAATTGGATTTCGTGACACCGAAGAAACGACGCAGATCATCTAAGAACTCAAGTGTGAAACAATGCGTTGTTGTAACATTCTAACAGGGCGTGAGAACAATGTTTATTCAATTAGGCAGTTCTTTGGTATCGAATCCACAGCGACATAAAACTTTCCAAATGAAGAAGCTTGGTGGAAAGCATGGAGTTTCAGTTTTTTTTATAAGAACAATTGAGTGCTCTTGTTATGCATGACTGTATTAAGGATAATACGCGCCATGCTACTCCAAGAAGATCCATAGATCTTATGAACGTGAATAGAAGCGACGTTTATAGGAAATCTAATGATACAAAATAATTCTGATCTGTCAGCGATGTGTAACAAGCTCTACCAGAGAAACGTATTAAGAAAAAAGTTATACTTACACTAGTATGTCAGTTGATGACATTCAAAGAAGTGAAAGAGAGTTTGAAGATTGTAGAACAAGTTTTTAAAACACTTAGATGGCACTTTCATCGAGTGAATTCTGAGTTTCAGCTAGAGCCTACAGTACGACCTTTTTAACATTACTATAACTGAGTTGCACTGAAAGCTATAGTGTACTATTGATCAAGTTCATGAGAATCATCCAACTGATGCCAAAGTCAAGGTCTTTGTATCTGATCTGGAAACAAAGAACAATAACGGGAACAAATAGCCAGGAACACAACAAGCTATGGTTGAGCTTAACCAAGAGGCCGAGTTGGTAAATTAAGAACACAACACCATCCACACATCTTCTAAAGTGGACGTCCACGCAGAAAACTAAGTTGAATGGGGGTCAAAAACTTGCAGTAGTGTCACCGTCACTAAATCTGCGATTTTTTAAAACCCTGTGTGAATGCTAACTCAGCATGAAAACTTTAAAATATAGTTTTAGCTCATTCAGAAATGATGTTATATATTAAGGTCTGTCATATAGCCCATATCCTGTGTGTGTGAGCAGTGGAAGCGCTGTTAAAATATGCAAACGCTGATGTCAATAGCCCTGCATTGTAAATTGAGGATCGCGAGGTCGAATCCACGTCACACCAAACATGCTAGCCTTTTCAGCCATGTGAGCGTTATACTGTGGCGGTCAATCCCGCTATACGTTGGTGAAATAGTAGCCTAAGAGTTGGCGATGGGTGGTGATGACTATGCTAAATTAGGGACGGCTAGCACAGATAGCCCTCGTGTAGCTTTGCGTGAAATTCAAAAAAAAAACAAACAAACAAACAAACTAATGTCAATGGGAATTACATTAAAAGAAGATAAACTTTAATTTTATTCTTAAGAAAAAAACTGAAAAAAGAAAAAATACCTCTACCCCACAAGGAGGGGCTGTTTTCTTTTCTTAGTAGTCACAGCAGATAGCCCCATGTGGCTTTGTTATAAGAACACACATATACTAAGAAAAATACTCGTAAACATAGATTAAGATTAACATTGGCAGCAATAATCGTAAAACACATTGTATTATCTCAATATTATTAAGACAAGTTATTGCTTTCCTTAATACTTTCCTTGAACTCTCGATAATAGTTTTATAAAATTGAGAAAACAAATTGAATAAAAAGATCAAAATACTAAAAGTTACTATCTTTCAGATTCTGTACATACATAGAAACATTGAAATTTCCTTCAGCTCTTACACAAAATAAGTGAGATAAACAAAAGTCTTCAGAGCATTACAATATGTTGAGCTCATATAATTATGTTTTAATTTTAACGTATGAATGAAAATTGCAAATTCAGTATTTTTATGAGAGCTCTAAATGTCTGCGGAATTAGAACGCTAGACATTGGGCTTCGATACCTGTGGTGGGCTGAGCACAGATAGTCTTTCGACTCGTAATCCGAGGGTCGCGTGTTCGCGCCCGCGTCGCGCTAAACATGCTCGCCCTCCCAGCCGTGGGGTGTATAATGTGACGGTCAATCCCACTATTCGTTGGTAAAAGAGTAGCCCAAGAGTAGGCGGTGGGTGGTGATAACTAGCTGCCTTCCCTCTAGTCTTACACTGCTAAATTAGGGACGGCTAGCACAGATAGCCCTCGAGTAGCTTTGTGCGAACTTCCAAAACAAACAAACAAACAAAACTTTCCACAAATCTGTTGTTAATTCATGCCGTATTTTCACTATTATCTACACAAATGCAAACAGGAATATAGATAGTTGTGAATACAGAGATGTTCATTGGTACTTAGAATAGTATTAGGGTACTGGGGTATTTATTATGCATCGTATATATGTGTAAACCGAAAATTAGGTTTTCTTTAAACTAGATTTTTGACGTAATATTTTCATTAATAGTTTTGGAAACATAAACATGTCTACAAAAGAAACACGAAATTCAAGGATAATTTTAAAGACACGTAACTTTTATTAATTTACTATTTTACACTTGAAACTCCTATAATCTTACTTCTTGGTAAGAAACACAAGGGACAATAATACATCCTCCTACGCAGTGGTACAGCGTAATATCTGCGGATTTATACTGTTTAAAACAGGGTTTTGATGTTCATGGAGTGCAGAGCACAAGTAATTTGTGTAACTTTGTGCTTAAAAACAAATAACAACGATAATATTACTAGATTGTAGTCAACTGAAAGAGTTAACCACTGTTGTGTTTTTATCTTCTTGTCGCAAAACAAATGTACATGAACTAACTAACCAGTAAATCAGTTTGTTTCGAACCTTGATTAATAGTTATGTTTAAATGTGAAATAAAAACATTTTTTAAGTTCAAGCCCTCAACTAGACACAATGGTTTCAGATTTTATATATGGAAATTTATTGATAATAATAATAGTGTTTGTGTGAAATTCATGACATCAGATTTGTTATTACAATTTCTTCATATAAATTCGAAAGATCTGGTGAGCATGCGCCAAGCTATTGTGTGGCACTAAAACCTCTAGAAAATAAAATATCCAGTTAGATTTACATGAATTGATATGGCATTTTGCATAGTTCGTAAGTACGTTTATTTCAAAAATTAATGAATGATATTTATAAGTGTTCAAAGTAATTTAAAGTTAATAATTCTACCTTTAGATATTGTTAGCTAATCCAGGTTATGATATTCCTTCGAGAAAATATAAGTTTATTATTTATATAACTTAAGAAATGTCAAGTTGAACTCAGTTCATAGCAATAAAGATAGTTAGACATTTCATGTTTTATCTTTGCACATCTTTTGTCTGTTTACGAAACAGCACAATCTCCCATCGTTTTTAATAAAGGTACTAAGGGTTTAAAATGATTTGAACGATAAATTAGGTAAGTTTTTTAAATTAAAAAACATGCTATTTATTATATTCTTTACTTTAAAGATTTTCTGGCATAATAAATCCTATTGTTGAAATTATAAATTATAAACGTGTAATAATCAATAGCTATAACAATAGCTAAAATGTGGTCTACATATGCGTTAATACTTTCTAGCTGTTACATGTTAAACAAACAATTAAAGGAAAAGGAATTGTATTCATTCGCACTGTTTACTTATAGTATATACTCATTTATGGCTTAAAGCGCTAATTTATTAGTTGAGGCAATTTGAATGAAAACAGCCACTATCTCCTGTTTTAAATCCCCTATTACAGCTTACATAAGCAGTTTCTTCTTTAATAGTTCAACAGACGCTATATAATTTGGCATGTGGGTCTTCTCTTCAGAATAAACATTAATCAAATCCCAAGCTACAGTAATATTCTAGCAAACAAAGAAATGGTCGGTTTTAATAGTCCTGAAAAGGTATTTGCATATTAAACGACGTTTCACACTTCTCTTTAATTGAAGACTTTGTGTTTGATACAATACGACTAAATCTCTGCAAAATGTTTTGTTTTCGAGGCAAAGAACCCTTTTGAAACGAGAGAGCTAATTCGATTATCGAAAAGTGCAGATATATATATTTGCTCACATCTTTAGTAGCAATTTAACCAAAATGGAAGAATTTATTTTACATAAAGTCTATCAGTTCGTTTTACCTTTGCAGAATAACGTAACAACTTTAAATTGTTCTGAAACATTCACATGAACTAAACGTTTAAAGTGAAGAGATCAGCATGTATGTGTATTCGTTTATTGTACACATTACTGAGGCTGAATCTGTTAAAATTTGCAGAAATAAATATGAACAATATTAACAAATACTTTTGGTGCGTTTTTTTCAGAAGCTTTCAGAAAGGATCAAATAAAATGAGCTGCTAAATCTGAGCCCTGTATATAAGATTATAAAACATAAGATAGTAACACAAAGGAAGAGGTTTCCAATAGACAATACTCTGCCTCTATCCAGTAAAACTGTGCCTAACTTTCAGGAATAATAAATAAGAGAAGAAGGTAAAAAATAATGCTGATTCTGTTTATTATGCTAAAGAATTACTTAGGAATTTTGCAACAATATTAAGTTACTACTTCAGACTGCATTAGTCGAGTTTGTTGGCTGAAAGAAACTGAATCTCTATAGACACATATTGCAATACATCTTACTTGAAACGCCGGTTTTACTGACTGCAGCTATTCTTTGCCTACCCTTCAAGCATGTAAATGTGTTATTCAAACAGACTGTCGTGAGTCACTATCACAACTTTACGGTATTTTAATCTTCTCTGAGATAGTTTGAAAAATAGATGTCCGCTGTTGAAGATAAATTGAATGTGACATCCACGGTTCGAAAGGAACGCATAGCTGATACCTTTTATAATTTCACATTTATTCCAATTTGACGTACATGCTTGTCGTGTACGATCAGGAAACGTTGTAGAAGTTTCCTATACTTTAACCAAACTGTGTTAAAGCCACCTGCGACTAAATTTAGTTGCGTATATCTCAGAAAAATATACTTTTTTAAAACCTGTCAAATACTATAAAGGGTCTTAGCAATTTTATATATTTTTCATTGACGCATAGTTCGTTGACTAAGATACATTGAGTTGTGAAATTTCAAAAGCAGACTGTAAGTACATTTAATCTGAACTTTAGGAGATCCGCGAAAATTTATACAATAAGGTATTAACATATGTATGAATTGATTTTTTTTGTTTCCATGAATAGTATGAGAGAAACACAAATAGTTGATATCAGTGCGCTAAAAAGTAAATGTTTATAAAGGACTAAAATTCATTTTCTCAAACTATATTGATAATTAGCGTAAAACACAACATAGGAGTATTTGTTCTTTTTCAAATTGAATACGAAAGCAAGCATGTTTAATGATATAATGACGTTTTAAGAAACAATTTTTCGAAATAACTCCAATATGTAAGTAAGTGAATGAACGCTAAGTCATCAATATTAATCAAAGTTCCTAACTGAAGAACAAATAATACGCACTTGGTGAATTCAAACAAAATGAAAATATCTTTACGTTATTTAACGTTCCTGAAAAAACAGTAATATAAAACGACTGATTTTTACGTAAAATGCTCTACAAAAAATTATAAAAGTGTAAAGCTAAACTTAGACAAGTATATCACACACATATACAGATATCAAATTAAACTACTCAGAAATACTCACACAGGCCTTTCAGCATGTAATTAAGATAAGCTAACGTTATTATATTACACGAATTCAACTATTTTTATTATAGTATACATTCACAGCATTTATTGGTATTTCTTGAGCTTATTAAACTAAAAAAGAAAAATAGATATTTCGCAACGTCAGTTACCAAGAGAATTAGGAATATATATATACTAGGTTTTAATGCATTATGAGCCGCGGATATTAGTGCCACGTCTGTACGACATTAATTAAAAGTCGATCACTAAATAACGTGTTGGTGTTAAGATCATTGTATTACATTCTCGACTTTTTGTTGATTGTATGATATGTCAAAACTAAACAAATGTGATCTGTGTTATATAGACTGTATGGTTTTTGACTATATACAGTTATGTGAAAAAGTTAGGACACCCTATGAAAGTCTGTGTATTTTTGAAACATTTTTGGATATATAGATATTTAATCTCGATGTTAACAATACTGAGAGATTATAGGAACGCAACTAAACAAATAAAACTGAAGAAAAGACTTTTCAAGATCTTCTGTAAATGTAATTCTACAAAAATGCATCTTCCAACTGAGGAAAAAATAACGACACCCTCACATTTATTCCCACTTAAAATTGCTCAACTCATACACAGGTGTATCACACCAGGTGCACATAATTAGAAGATCGCTACTCAGCATTTTGAATGAGGCTTGCTTTATTTAAAATGAAGTGAGAGTGAGCACCATGGTGGGAGCAAAAGTGCTGTCTGAGGCCTTCAGAAAGAAATTGTAGCAGCTTATGAGTCTGGTAAGGGATTTAACAAGATCCCAAAATATTTTGAAATCAGCCATTCCACTGTCCAGAAAATAGTCAACAAGTGGAGGGCTTTCAAAACAACTGCCAACATGTCCAGGTCTGGTCATCCAAGCAAGTTCACCCCGAGAGCAGACCGCAAGATGCTAAAAGAGGTCTCCAAACACCTTAACATGTGATAACGGGACCTACAGCAGACTCTGGCTACTGTTGATGTGAAAGTGCATGACTCTACAATCAGAAAGAGACTGCACAAGTTTAACTTGTATGGGAGGTGTACAAGGAGGAAACCTTTGCTATCTAAGAGAAACATCAAGGCCAGACTGAAGTTTGCCAGAGAGATTGTAGACAAAGACCAGAACTTCTGGAATAATGTTCTTTGGACAGATGAGTCCAAAATTGAATTATTTGGTCACCAGAACAGAAGACATGTTTGGCGTAAACCAAATACAGCATTTCAGGAAAAGAACCTCATACCAACTGTGAAGTATGGAGGTAGAAGTGTCATGGTTTGGGGCTGCTTTGCTGCAGCAGGACCTGGACAGCTCACAATTATAGAATCCACCATGCATTCTACTGTGTATCAGAGGGTGCTTGAGGAACATGTGAGTCCATCTGTAAGAAAATTAAAGCTGAAGCGGAACTGGACCCTGCAACATGACAATGACCCAGAACATACCAGTAAATCCACCAAAAACTGGCTGAACACTAAGAAATGGAGAGTCCTGGAATGGCCGAGTCAAAGTCCAAATCTTAATCCTATTGAGATGCTGTGGGGTGACTTGAAACGGGCTGTACATGAAAGAAACCCCTCAAACATCTTACAACTGAAAGAATTTTGCATTGAGGAGTGGGGCAAACTTTCTTCAGACCGATGTCAGAGACTGGTAAATGGCTACAAGAAGCGTCTCACTGCGATTATTTCAGCCAAAGGGGGTAACACTAGCAATTAGGGGGTAGGGTGTCCTAATTTTTTCCTCAGTTAGAATATGCATTTTTGTAGAATTACATGTACAGAAGACCTTGAAAAGTCTTTTCTTTAGTTTTAATTATTTAGTTATATTACTATAATATCTCAGTATTGTTAAAATTGAGATTAAATATCTATATATTCAAAATGTTATAAAAATACACAGGCTGTATATACATGACTGTATATGTATATTACATATTTGCTACAGTAGATACTTTATATTTTGGTTATTTTTAAAATATTACAAACTAGATGAGATAGTAATAAGGTTCTTTCTTGTGAAACCTTTCATAAATATTAGCTATTTGAGTTGGCGAATATTTTATACTTGATTAAGTGAAATATTATGTACAAGCCTATTATCTACCTTTGATAATAAATCAAAATTCTGATGAAATGAGGTCGGGTTGCCCTTGTGGTACAAATCGGAACTTTGCCATAAAATATCCCTCGAAATTTTGTCTCTGGGTACGTCATAAGAGTAACAGTTACTTACCTAGTAACTATCACAATATTCATTACACAAAAAATAATTATATTTTACCTAAGTAATCTTTTTGTGTGTGATAACATCAAACATTTTGTGTTACTATCACAAAAGTTAATTTTTATAATAAAAGTCAATACATTCTTTAAGGTGGAACCCGTTTTATTTAGTGGTCGTAGCACTTGAAGTGCATCTCACCAGGAATGAATTCACGTCTGATCTTAACAATAATAACAAATGTACAAAGATGAAAGAACTAGATGACTATTTATTCGTACTTATTTTCATTAAACTCTTGAAATAGTTCACGGATTTCTTTGTCATTAAAACTAGTAAATATTGGGGAAAACTAGTTTTGAAAGCAGAGAGAAAATAACGTATATTTCTGAATCATATTTAGTGACTAGTTGGAGTACCCCTACACTGGATCGAAGTTATGTATTTTAACGTTAAATAAAAGGCTATCTTAAGATATGAAAAAAGTTGCTTCCCTTATGTATAATTGTAAAAAAAAAGGCCCATAAAAATTGTAAAACAAAAAATATGAAAGTGCAAATTTACATCTACTTCCGCATGGATCCAACAGACGTTCATGTCAACTTTGGTGAAGGTCGATTTAATGGAGTTCAGATAGAAACAAAAAAAATCGCAAAACTGAAAATCTTCCAATGGATCTAATGAACGTCCGTACCAGATTTGGTGAATATCCATATACGTGGGGCGAATAGTGGAAGAAAACGCAAAAAAGAACGTAAAATCTAGAAAAACGCATAACTAAAAATTTGTGTGCACCACCGTATGGAGTGTGTTTGAGTTTTGTTTTTATAGCAAAGCCACATCGGACTATCTGGTCAGCTCACCGAGGGGAATCGAACCCTGACTTTAGCGTTATAAATACGGAGACATACCGCTGTACTAGCGGGTGGCCGCCGTATGGATGTCCTAAGCTTTCATACTAATTCTTTTAAAGATCCATCCAAGTGTGAGACATAAAACTGTGATGAGCAAACATTCTTTCTCACTGAGCTAATCATTGTAACTATTTGGCCTTTAGAGCCATAACTTTGTGTGAATAAAATATTTAAACCACTTTATTAAATACAATATTAAACTATGATATTTGAGCAACTGAAAAAGTCTGTCATCTGCCTATCACTAAAAATAGCAGTGATATTACGTTTGAAATAAAAAGTCGATTAACTTTTAGACGACTGCTTGATAAATAAAGAGATAGCATTTTAAGTACACCCACACGTCGATGAATTGCTTCTTTCTTTCTTTCTTTTAATTTCGCGCAGAGCTACATGAGGGTTATCTACGTTAGCGGTCCCTAATTTATCAGTGTAAGACTAGAGGGAAGGCAGCTAGTCATCACCACCCACCGCCAACTCTTGGGCTACTCATTTACTAACGAATAATGGGATTTACCGTCACGTTATAACGCTCCCAAGGCTGAAAGGGCGAACATGTTTGGTGTGATGGGGATGCGAACCCGTGACCCTCAGCTTAGAAGTCGAGTGCCTTAACCATCTGGCCTTGCACCAATGACAAACATCTTTATGTAAATAATTCATTTTTTCGTGAAACAACGTATTTAATTCCTAGTTTATCCGCGGTGAGTTAACAGTAATTTACGGAATTAGTATGTTAAAATATGAGCATTCGATTCATCTTGAACTACAGAACATAGACTGTCCAGTTTGAAACAAGAAGAGCTCAACATTTAAAGACAATACATCTGTATGTGAGTTTATTTCTTATCCAACACTTTTTTATGTTTCATCAATCTGCCACAATGTATTCTAGTAACATAATTTTATTTTTATGGTTTTCTGTTCAAATTAATGTAATACATACATGATTATTTAACGTGATGTGTGTGTGTTTTCTTATAGCAAAGCCACATCGGGCTATCTGCTGAGCCTACCGAGGGGAATCGATCAGTAATTTTAGTGTTGTTAATACGTAAACTTACCGCTGTACTAGCGGGGGTCATTTAACGTGATAACTTAATACAAGTATGCTTCAAAGGAGGCTTTTGAAATAATTATTATTAAACAAGGTAGCTAGTCATTACCATCCACCGCCAACTCTTGAGCTACTTTTTTACCATTAACAATTGCATTGACCGTAGTATTATAACGCTCCCATGGCTGAAAGAACGAACATGTTTGGTGTGACTGGGATTCACTCCCACGACTCTCAAATTGCGAGTCGAGCGCCCTAGCCACCAGGGCATGCTACCATAATTAAGATAATAAACGATTTTAATTATAACACCCGAATTTATTAACAAGTATTACCATGTCCAAAACGTTTAGAGAAGAAATGATCAAACCTTTATATCACATTAGAAAATATAATAATAATACTTACGCCATACATTATAAACCAGAGGATGAAAACATTTTTGTTCGACACTCGAGTACATAATTTTATGCGTTAATTAAGCCATGATAAACTATATAGAAAAGTTGTTACTATGTGCTTTTTTTTCTCACCAATACCTTGTATTACAGTTAATTATATTGTTAAAGTAGATTCATTTTATGAACATTAAAAGATGGCACCTTAAACATTTAGTGTTTCTTGGCTTTGTGTGATACCATTTGCTTCTTGAGAACTTGGGAACCCATAATACATGTGACATAATTCATATCAAATCACTTTGTTTCGTTTCCTATCAAATAAATACGTTTGCTTCTAATACAGCTGACAACGTTCAAAACATTCACTACACCATTCTCTTTACAGTATTGAAGGAAGTCTAGCAAGACAGCTAAATTAATGTTCAGTCATACTTTGTGACAGTTAATGGAAGAAGACTCACAGCTGGTACAATCTCACAAATCCAGGGAATAAAGTGAGTTTCATGAATAATGAGATTAATGTGAAATGTAACATGAAAAGATTTATATATGTGTGTGTGTGTGTGTGTGTATTGAGAGAAAGAGAAGGAAACAAAATGCTCATTCGTTATATGAAAAGAATTAAAACTGTTTTTATGTCACAATACTTTTATTACCTCGTATTACCGCTCTATATGATAGGTAAAAAACAAAGTGACAAGTCTGCTGTTTTTTGTACTTTTATATTATGTATTGTAACATAGAAACAAACATTAAATTTTAGCTTACATACGATAATTTACTGTGGTGTACAATACAAATAAAGTCTCTCTTTCTTGGTACATTTACCTGTATCTCCAATTCAACGTAATGTTTCGACATTCAGCTTTAAGTTATAAATTTAAAGTTGAAATTCACGCTGTATTGGACGGTTACAAAAGTTCAATGTTCCAATGTCAGTTGCACCAATACTTGTCGATACTTTCAAACACGGATTTCAACAGCTCTCAAAAAGCACAGGACTTATAAAGGTTATAAACTTTAAGGCTAATTCATAACCCTAAACTTACTAACTATTCGGAGTCGTGAATGAAAACTAATGATAGCTTATGACAAAAATGTAGATTAATATCTTGGTTCAAAATATTTAGTTTGATACAGAAAATCTCTGTGTAAAATGTACACTTAATACGAAAAAAGGTTAGTTCGTCAGTCCTTCAGCAATAGTTATACCACAAATTTCTTTGATAGGAACAGTTTTAGAGCGTCGAACTACCTGATCCAAAATTCTGTTTCATTTATTTTTGTCCTATAAAGGACGCCTACCGTGAAAAAATAGTTCTTTCACAGAAAGAATACGTTTCAAAGGTGCTTTGCAAACTTTATTATTAAGTTTTTCAACAATTTGACAAGTTTTACGTGTTTTGCAAATTCAGTTACATTTTTCCCTCGTCCAGGGAAAATGAATGCTGCACGAGTCTCAAAGTAGTTTTTCTAACTCCAACATGTCCAGCAAGGAGTACGTCATGTGCTAAAGACATAATTTTTTGTCTATAAAATTCAGGTAGAACAATTTGGTTTCTAGCTTGCCAAATTTCATTAGCAGGAGTCTTACCATTCCTCCAATTTTTCATCGACACAACATTTTGAAAGTAGCAACAAACAGGGTGTTTCTCTGCTTCATGTTCTGATAGGGTTTGTTCCTATAAAGGAATTAAACTGAGATGATTATCTGTCTCTCATTCAAAGTTTCCTCATTTGCCCTAAATTTTAATGAAAGAACTGAACTATCTACATAATCTACTTCTATAAACAAATGTATGTAGTGCTCAAATCCCAAGTGTCATTAGCGTCTGAATTTTTATCCAACTTAGCCTGATATTTGCAATCAAACTTCTGACTAGCCTTAGTCTCTAACCAAGTAACAGCACAAAATGGAAATATTTCTGGAAAAGCCTTATTTCGGTCCTCCATCTTTTCGTCTTCAACAGGAACGTCCTGCACAATCGGAAAGACACGAATCTGGTCCCCTGCAACATCAATTCCTAAACTAATTAATTCTCTTCAATGGACAATTCGGTAACAAGGCCAACTGTTATAAAACTAGTAAAGTAAGTTTTATGTAAGCGGATTCTATCAAGAGATAAAAACTTGTAATGACTACTGATGCTCTGGATGAAAATACTTTTTCTCTCGGAGGTCAACACATTTTCTGGAACTGAACTTTGTTTCAACAAAGTCTGGAATTTTCAAATATCTCTAAACAAAATATTGGGTACGTATGCACAAACAACAGAATGAATAGCGTTAACAAATTAAACAATCTCCTTGTCCATAAAGCAGTCAAAACCCGAACACTATATTCATAAGTTAATCCCTTAGAGGTTTGCGAGGATTAGAATAATGTGGAACAATAGTGTCCCAACCACACTATATTTATCACATTCACGTCCGATGACGAGTTTCGCTCAAATCAGAGCTTTTCAGACAGGCGTGAATACAGCAAAAACACTATGGTCGGAACAATAAACCATTTGTTACGTCAACTATTGTTGTGGTGTGAACACGTTTTACAAAGTGAAGAAGTACAGTTGTAACTTATTGTACTTGTCACAATACATATTTTTACATTTGTTTTTATAGTTTTTAGTTTTCATAGTTGCTGACTATCTTTTATGAAGCATTCACTGAGATACATAACATCACTTTTGAGAGTTTCCATTTTCTACCTAGACCATTTTTATTTTTAACATTTCAAGTTTCACATACCCTCTTCTGTGTCCTTCACACAACTTTATAAAATATAGAGGGTTTCTACAATATTTTGTATAGAGTATTTATCACAATCCAAAACTTGATTTACACACGCTTGCCATATAGTATTTTAGTTTTGAAAGCTACTATTGGAATGGCACTACTACTACTAGGAATAGTATGATTTCTGGTACTTTTATAGTTTTTACATTTATTTGATACTTTCAGATTAAGTGGATGTCAACAAGTGTAACGTAAAACCTGAGCAGCTCATTTTCACGTGACAAATAGATAGCATTCCCGTAGCAATTGTCTTTTATACCCTTATATATGTATTAATACATATCCTGTACATGGTAAAGTGTATTCTTGGTTTTGACTTCAAATTATAATTATAATAGAATCACTATTGGTTATGGCATTATATATAAAAAACTCCTACTAATTTTTATGTAAAGTTATAGATCTTGAATGCACGTTTGTTTAAGACAGAAGTTATAAATACTAATATAATAAATAGTATTTTAAAAATGAAGGTTATATTTACAAAAACAAAAGGCAGAAGGTTACGATAGTATTCAGTATGGATGATATACTGTTTGTAAAACTAATACCTGCAGTCTTAACTATTTAATATTTACAAAAGAACGTTTCTTTGAAAGGAGCTCGTCCCAAATGGGTCATTTGGATTACAGTGAACAAAATATTTCTCATCACTATATGTTCTGCTGAACACCATAGAAACATTAAATAATGATGTTAATATTCTGGTTTTCGAATACTTTTGTTATCGTACATTATCATAGTCTGTGTGTTTTATTTATAGCACAGCCACATCTGGCTATCTGCTGAGCCCACGGAGGGGAATTGAACCGCTGATTTTAGGGTTGTAAATCCGTAGACATACCACTGTACAAGCGGGGGTTATGGTGGTAAGTTAGGAACATTTTAAAATCTATATTTATACATAAAATAAAAGTTTTTACCTTTTTCTTACTAGGGCTAATATTACCTATACATAAATGTATTGACTCAGTAAAATAAATTCCGTGTAAAAAATTAGTAACAAGTTGAAATGTCATTCCTAGAATGGTTAATACTATAATCCTTTATGTCCGAGGAAGTAGAAACCCTGTAATCCTACTTCAAAGCAGTTAAAAGTAATAATGACATGAGTTTTTAAATACATTCTAGGCTTTACACTTTCAAAATAGTTGGCACTTGTTCACTTCTCTTGTAACGACAGTGCTTCCTTTGTGTAGTTGATCGCATGATAAAGCCTGAGATTTAAGTGGACTGATGGGAATACGTAATTTAGTTTTCATGTGCACTACAACGTGATTACATATTCTCTTAATAAAAATCTTTTATCTTGGCCTAGTAATGTCTGGTATCACTGTATTTGTAAATCATATTTTAGGTAACGTATGTTATTACTGTACTTGTAAACCATGTTTTAGATAATATGTGTTATCACTGTATTTGTAAAACATATTTTAGATAATGTATGCTGCACTGTACTTGTAAAATATATTTTTAGCTAATATCTGTTATCACTGTACTTGTAAAACATATTTTAGGTAATGTTTGTCATCACTGTATTTGTGAAATATATTTTAGCTAATATTTGTTATCACTGTACTTTTAAAATATATGTTTGGGTAATGTCTCTTATCACTGTAATTGTAAAATATATGTTTTGGTAATGTCTCTTATCACTGTACTTGTAAAATACATGTTTGGGTAATGTCTCTTATCACTGTAATTGTAAAATATATGTTTGGGTAATGTCTCTTATCACTGTACTTGTAAAATACATGTTTGGGTAATGTCTCTTATCACTGTTATTGTAAAATATATGTTTGGGTAATGCCTCTTATGGTAATGTACTTGTAAATTTAATAATTGAGTAATGTCTGTTATCACTGTACTTGTAAATTTAATAATTATGTAATGTCTGTTATCACTGTACTTGTAAATTTAATAATTAAGTAATGTCTGTTATCACTGTACTTGTAAATTTGATAATTGGGTAATATCTCTTATCACTGTACTTGTAAATTTGATAATTGGGTAATGTCTCTTGTCGCTGTACTTGTAAATATGATACTTTTCTTTCTTACATTTGTTTTTTTAATAGAATGCTTAACCATCTTCTGCTCTTCATTTGACTTTTTGATAAGAATATTGCCCAACTAAAAACACAGGCATTTTATTCTACTACTTTAATCATATAACATTTTCTTATGTTAAGAAACGAATGTCGTTCTACTAAACTACCGGAAAAAAATAACGATGTTCGTCATATAATAATCATATTAACTTAAGAACGTCATGTTGGAGCTCAGTGTAACACTTAGTGGATTTCTTCTTATGTAACTTGATTAAAATATTACGACCATTATTGAACTGTGAGAGAAAGTGATTTCAGCTCTTTTTTCGCAGATAGTAATTGACATCTAAAGTGTATTCAGTTTCTGTGAGTTAGTTAATGAGCTTGACAGATTTATATGCTTATAAATATATGAATATACTTTAAAGCACTTTAAATGCTGCAATTTTTATCTTTAAAACACACAACATAAACAAATAAAATTAATAATGAATATTTAGTTATTTTGTAATGGGAAATTTTTGTCAATTTAATGTTTGATAACATTTGTAGTGTGGGTGGATATCAACGTAAAACGATTCTACAGGAATATATATTCTGTTTCTTGCATAGAAAGATAGAATGCTTTTTGGTTATGTGTAAAGTAGCGTTTCCATAGGAACTTCAATAAAAGGTATTGACTTAGCAAATCATGGAAACAGTGAGAACAGGAGAATGGTTTAAACGCGAAATTCAATATATTTGTTTTTACGGTATGTGTATATACAGTCTAGTCTATATGTACACATATAGATGGTGAAAGAACCTTATAACCTACAGTTTCGCCACTTGGTGCAGGCGTACAATCACAGATACAAGACATTAAAACTAAAAATAAAAATTGGAAACGTCTTTGATTTTCACGTGACGCATTCGGAAATGTTTTGAAAGTGGAAATCCAATAGCATTGTTCCTTCATTCAGTGAAAAATATAATAGTTGCGACTATTCAGTGTTAACACTGATAAACAAATCATACTCGGTACCACGTGACCTAGTATATACTTGTTGCTACCTATTGTTTAGAATCTGGTTTACATAACAACAGAATTTTTAAATTTCAATTTTAAAATCAGGTTTATATTTATGTTATTGTGCTCATGAGATTACAAAAGTATTACTAGGCTTAGCGTGAACTTGGAGCGCTAATGGTTGATTATTGTTTCGATGTATGTTTCTCCAGCAAGCTACCCATTTAAATCCAAAGTTATTTTACGTTAGCTTTGCGTACACGTTTATGTTTCAAGTTTGCCATTTTATTTAAATAGTTGACAGACATGAACTGAATACTTAATACGACCATATAAAGTGTTCTTTAAGTGAAAATTTCAGGCAGTCCTTTCGCTCCCCAAAGCTATAGAACGAGCAAGAAAGTGTTTACGTTGTAGATCTTTAAATAAATTTGTTTTTAATTCATTCTTGTATCCATATCATAACTTTCTATTTCATAAAGACTACGTAAAACGGGTATCCTGTCATTACTTTGATAAACCTGGTTATTTCTTTACGCTTGAAGAATATCTCAAATACGTATTTAGAATAATATATTTCTTTCCTTACTTTTTTAAATTTCATGTAAAGTTTGAAACTCCAACTTTAAGTACTGGCGTTTTATGTATGTTTGTATAAAAGACATGTTGTCACATTTGTAACAAATTATTAGTATGTTTATCAATGAAAAACTTAATGTTAGTAAATATTTATACCCTCATCTGCCAGTGGCACAACGGCATGTCTTGAGACTTACAACGCTAGAATCTGGATTTTAGAATCCGTGGCTCGACATGGCCAAGCGTGTTAAGGCGTGCGGCTCGTAATCTGAGGATCGCGGGTTTGCATCCCCGTCGCGCCAAACATGCTCGCCCTTTCAGCCGTGGGTCGTTATAAAGTTACGGTCAATCCCACTATTCGTTGGTAAAAGAGTAAGCCAAGAGTTGGCCGTGGGTGGTGATGACTAGGTGCCTTCCCTCTAGTCTTACACTGCTAAATTAGGGACGGCTAGCACAGATAGCCCTCGAGTAGCTTTGTGCGAAATTCAAAAAAACAAACAGTATCCGTGTTGGGCAGAGCATAGATTGCCCAGTGTGTAGGATTTTCCTTAATTACAAACAAACAAATATTTACATTGTTAAAGTCATGTTCTTTCTTATGCTTATTTTAGTTACACTTATAGGTAAAAATTTCTCGTAGCACATTTTGTTATAACAATTACTGTTTTTTTTAATGTTTATGATTGTAGCTTCAATCTCCGTCATTCTAAAAGTGATGATAGCGGATTTCTATCACTACTGAAAAGATCCCACAGTTGACAAAGCTACACGAGGGCTATCTGCGCTAGCCTTCCTAATTTAGCAGTGTAAGACTAAAAAGAAGGCAGCTAGTTATCAACACCCACCGCCAAATCTTGGGCTACTCTTTTACCAACGAATAGTGAGATCGACTGTATGGTATAACGACCCTATGTCTAAAAAGTCGATCATGTTTGGTGGATGGAAATTCTAATTCGCAACCTTCAGATTACGGATTAAGTGCTCTGAACACCTGACCATACTGCACCAAAGTAGGCAGATAACCCATTGTGTATCATAGTTTGTGCTTAACAAAAACACAAAAAATAGTAATTTTAACATTTTAGTTCAATTTATTCTTTATTTAAAAGAATACAGTACGGCACGTATACCAGTCGTTACCATAAACTAATTGATGTCATTGGGTCATTATTGCTTTGAAAGACTCAGTACGTACGTTTCGTTTTAAATTTACAGAGGTTTAATATTTAAATTGTTTTGAATATACAAACCAGAATTCACTTGACATCATGTCGATACAACGACATGAGGAAATAACTTGTATCAAAACTGTATTTTCAAAATGTTTGGTGTTTCGTTGGTTGTGTGATGCTATTGAAAATTGACTGCTTATTGGGAAGGATATGCAAAGACCCATTTTGATGAAAATATTCACAGTCTAAGATACACAATGGGATATCAAAACTTGATTTTTAGCATTATAAGCCTTCTAACATACTGCTGAGCCACAGAGGGACTGTTTTTATTTAAGATTTAGAAATTCTAATATGGAGATATTCCTTGAGCATAGTGACTTTGGAAAATAAGGGAATATAGATCAACTTCAGGCACTAATACCATACCGAAAGACGTTTGCGAAAAGTCGTGCTCTGGTTCTTTGCGTTAACATTCTGATAATTTTTTTTAGTCATTGCTACACCAAAGACAGGTTAGTTTTGCTCTGATTTGTTTGTTTTATTTTTTAGCTGGACGTTTATAAAATAAAATAATAGGACTGGGATGGATGCCTTTTTTCTGGACTCTAGATTATAGATGTATCGTGAGATATTGTAACACTAATTCAAAGAGTTAAGCAAAGCTCCAGCACCTCTTGATGCAGTTTGCAATAATTCGTCCAGATTAACTAATGTGGTAGGAAACCTGGATGAGTTAATTTAAAACAAAAAGCTATAGAAAAATGGATCTGCGGATTATTTCTGGATATTTTTGTATCCACTATCAAGAAAAATTCTAAAACTAAACATCCGAAGTATATCTAAGGACGAAAATGTTTTCTAAAGACAGCTGATATGGTTATTAAAACTTTAATTAAATTAAGGTGCAGAACAACGTTTCGACCTTCTTGGGTCATCTTCAGGTTAACGTTGTTCTGTACTTTATTTAAATTAAAGTTTTAATACCCATACCACCCGTCATCATAATACATTTTTACTTCAAGTTGGTTTTTCGTCATCATGAAACATTTATACACAATTTTTATTGCCGTAGAAAAAATAACGGTAATCAACTAAGTCAAAATATATAAAAAACTGAAATATGCTCTGATTGACGGGCTTTTGTTACCACTCCGGAAAATTCTGAAAACAAGATAATCAATGCTAGCACACGCACACACACATAATGAATCGTGTTTATTATAATAGAATTACCTATTTGGTTGAAGTTAAGCAGAAATTTACACCCATAGGTTATCTGTATTCTGCCCACTAGAGGTATTAAACCCAGTTTTTAGTGTTGTAAGTCAGAAATATTTGACCTAAGTGAGGGGCTATTATAAAGTATTCATCATTAAACAGTAATAGGTATTATCATTAACGTTTATTACAATGGTAAGCTGGCAGGACTCAACAATATGGCATTTACGGTAGTTTCTTAATAGGACTTACATTTACTGATCTGATTTCAATCAGTATCAATGTTATATGGAATTGTAGTCAATAAATTCTCTCCACATGTTATACAGATTCTGCTTTATATACATACTTTCCGTTGAAGCGTGTAGCAAGGTAATTCACGAATACATAACGTTACCAATGACAATTGTAGTTGAGGAAATAGAAAAGGAATGATTAGGTACTGAACAAGTTACAATAAACCTATATTATGTTCTGACAGACTATTATATGATCTTTCACTGCTGCGCATGTTAATAAAACGTTAATTTCGATTTGTTTTTCATTAATTAATACTGCTTATTTCATTGAATCTTTTTTCATTTGTTGGCAGGAGAATTACAAAAGCCCCCGCTAGTAGAGCGGTAAGTCTACGGATTTACAACGCTAACATCAGGAGTTCGATTCCCCTCGGTGGGTTTAGCAGATAGCCCGATGTACCTTTGCTATAAGAAAAACACGCACACACACAGAACTACGAAACTACTACTAAACGATATGAGATAAAACTTCGATATACCATAATTTAAGACAACAGTTAAATAAATAGAATGTACCTGTTTAAATCAAAGTGAAACAAATGTGTTAGATTTTATTTTATCTATAAAACAATATTGAACTAGTTTCCTTATCAGTGACATATACGCTATTTACACGCGTGATTATTTCTTCATAGCCAGGTTACATCACAACGGTCAACATTTATCTTTCACTTTTATAGATTTGAATAGTTAATGGAAAAAGAAAGAGTTAGAGGGTAAGATCTAATTAAGAGATTGTTTGTTTGTTTTCGAATTTTGTGCAAAGCTACACGAGAATTATCTGTGCTAGCCGTCCCTAATTTAACAGTGTAAGATGAGAGAGAAGGCAGCTAGGCATCACCACCCATCGCCAATTCTTGGGCTACTCTTTTACAAACGAATAGTGGGACTGACCAACACATTATAACGCACTTACGGTTGAAATGGCGAGCATGTTTGGTGTAACGGGGATTCGAATCCGCGACCCTCTGAATTCGAGTATAGCGCCTTAACCAGCTGATCTTCTCAGGCCAATTAAGAGATATCTATCACGCTTGTTACAAACTACATGGATTTTGAATTTAATGATTAAAGCAAATGCCGACTGTGTTCTGTACGATAATACAGATACAAAATTTAAGCAATATTATTATTAAAATTGCTAAAAGACACAAAGATGATATTTGAAATGTAAACTGGCATTTGATGCTTGATTTCATTTGCTACTAAAGTTTCACTGAGAAATCCTATTTTCATCGACACAGAGTAGACATTGATGCACTTTATATTCAACTAAGTTGCATTTTAAGGATAAGTTTCATTATTATGTTTCAATCTTATTTAATTTATATTTTACTATTTTACCTTTCCTGAGGCTTTCGCAAACGAAACTTGTACCACATGACTTTTATAATGGAGTATCTCTTCTTCACACTTTATCTTATGGTATTTGTAATTAGTCTTACCATTGTTTGTTCCCACCATTAACTCTGTTGAGTATCACCGGTTATTTTGTCACGATATAGAGGAAATGTTTTATTATTATTATTATTATTACGATATAGGTAACAACAGCTAAAGAAAAAAATATATGTATTGTCCTTAACCTTAATATATTTTATAAAATATGTTCTATCTTATTCATATAAACCTTAACGGTGTATGGCTTTCTAATAAAATAATAATTATGATAAAAGTATTACTTAGAGACCATTATGTAACCTATGTTTTCAGCTATTAACTCTTGCAAAATATGCTTTAATATAAAAGAAAATGTTATCTTAGCAAGTTTGGGTTATTTAAGTCATTAATCAATTTAAATATTTTCGATGATAATTTCGATCAATGGTGTTTGTTTTTATAAAACTCCGATACACTATCGATAGAACGTGGAAACATTGTGAACGAAGCCGCATCTTTGTATTACAGAATTACGATATCACAAATCATTTGCAAAAAACAAAACAGTTTCAAGTTTACAAAGTTATTAACACGTATTGTCTATGCTAACAAATACACTAGACATTAACCATAAAGGTTAATGTAGTCTATATAGTATTATTTACTTATCTGTCGCACAAATTCTCTCTTAGAGTATCAAAGCGGGGCGTAATAATAACTCTATTTATGTTATGACTTATACTTGATTTATCCAGTGTTAACGCAGAATGTCTCTTCAAACTAATAAGAGAATTAAAGAAAGATAATTAAATTGAAACGAAGGGAGAGAGAAAATCTCTGAAGTGCTTTTTGTCAGATGCCTCTTACTGGTAAAGCAGTAAATCTCTGAAGTGCTTTTTGTCAGATGCCTCTTACTGGTATAGCAGTAAATCTCTGAAGTGCTTTTTGTCAGATGCCTCTTACTGGTACAGCAGTAAATCTCTGAAGTGCTTTTTGTCAGATGTCTCTCACTGGTACAGCAGTAAATCTCTGAAATGCTTTTTGTCAGATGCCTCTTAGTGGTACAGCAGTAAGTCTACGGACTTAGAACTCTAGAAATTGGGTTTCGATAAGCGTGAAGAGCACAGTTCAAATATCCCATTGTGTAGCTTTATGGTTAACTATAAACAAACAAACCTATGTTAAATAAGTATTACAGTACAATAAGAATTCGCCGGTCATAAAAAGACTATATAGCAAAGAGGTAAAGAGTAATTACTTTTTAAAATATTTTTGATCCACTGACAATTGACTTGTCAGGATATTGTCAGCTAGCGTTCTTCAATTAAAAAAAGGTCTTTGTAGTTTTGTTCTTTAAGTGATGTTATAAGACTAAAAATTATTAAAGTTATGGTTGAAATCTTAAATAAAATTATATAAATGTACAAACAGCTTGTTATCAGTTTTTAATAAACACTAATGTATTAATACATAGCTGCAAATGATTCCATCAAACAACTATACACAGACATATTGGCAGAAACGTATGTGTGCAGTATATGACTTAAGACATAAATTGTTAATATGTAGAAGTCGTTTTAACAATCAAAATGTATGAACTGACCTATTCGATCATAATCGATTTTTGAGATATTTTCCTAACTGATGTCAAAGAGAGTGCATTTTTTGTAAGTTCGATAAAGCTAAACTTAATGGTGATAAAAGGTGAACTGATTTAAAACGTTGCATTTCTGTGTTATATTTAAGCAACGAAGAAAACTCAAGTTTTAATAAATGCGTTTTTTTATAGTTTATAAATAACATTTAACATTTACTCTAGTTGTTTATTCCATAACCCATAGTTTGCTAAAAAATATAGCAATAAACAAATTCTTCTGAATAGTGATGGAAGGAATAATCAGAAAAGATGTACACGAATAAACATAAAACAAAATTTTATTGCGTCTCTGGTTTTTGACAACAGAAGAATAATTTATAAAAGCCTGGCTTTCTCCTCGAGTATCAACGCGCTACTAGAAAAGAGAGAGAAAAAAGACAAAACAAATTAAAAAGTTGTAGGAATTACATTTTACGACCCAAGAAATGAGCGCATAACCCGTTATCTTACTTCTCAGCGTCTCGTATTTAAATGACATTTTAACGACTGAATGTTCTCTCCACGCCATCACACGAGCGTGAAAGTGATCGAACGGTGCAGCAAACTAAAAAAGTTATTGATTTTATCATTGAATATTGTACAAATGTTAGGTTTACATACTCCCTAATGAAGGCCAGAGCTGACTGCACGTTGAATAATTATTTGTAAGTTGAGAAGCAGTAAACCATACAGAAAGCAGAGAGTCCATGTTGTAGTTTCGCTCTATAAAACGAACAAACGAGATAAGAAAATTACGAGTAAGATATTTTCTATCTTAAGGTTATTTAACGGATTTTATCTCCTTTTCGCACTCAAGAATTGACATACCAACTGAAAAAAAAACTCCAGTTTACGATCTTGTTTTCCAAAGCAGTGTAGAAATTTATTAAATAATGAACGTGAAATGCTTTCTGGATTTACATATTTACATATAATATCCATACTTAAATCTAGAAAATAATTCACGTCAATTTATATATATGTATATATAGGGTTTGGTTTAATTTATATATAAAAAAAATCTTTGAAACCAGAAACTTCAATGTTTGGAATAAAGAGTAAGAGTAAATTTACCACCAACCATTGAACAATAGCTGATGTCCTTATGATGGTGAGAACTGCAGTGAAAGACATCTTTAGTCATTGTACCGTTTTTTAACACTTGTAATAAATTGTTCATGGCTGTTCATAGTTTGCTTATTTACATGTTGCGTTATTTTGTAGATAAATGGATATAACTAGTCTGAAAGTAATCTAAATGAGTAATGTATCGACTAACTTACCATACCTTACAAATGTCTCCTCAATTTTCAACAGTCAGATGACAATCTATGTAGGAGCAAACGGTTTGAAACTACCCTGAGAAAAAAGGAATAAACATAGAAAATAACTTATGATAAGATACAAAATAGTGTAATCGAGTCAACTACATTCTACAACAATGTTTTTAACAAATCTTTAACCATGTTTCAAAACACGTTTTTCTGAAAATATTGTTAACTGGTAGAAGTTTAAGG
The DNA here is from genome assembly GCF_004210375.1 of Tachypleus tridentatus. NCBI lineage: Eukaryota > Metazoa > Arthropoda > Merostomata > Xiphosura > Limulidae > Tachypleus > Tachypleus tridentatus. The sequence continues at coordinate 46,844,131 of NC_134836.1, forward strand.
TCTTTGAAAAGAATTTTAACACGAGTTTGTGCTAAAATAAAGGGAAAACGCCCATAAAACTCTATAGGAGAACGTTCTTTGTACTTGTTATTGTGTGTTTAATACCATATTTAAATCACTCACTTGTTTTATTTATGAAGTTTGGTGTATTTTTTTTTATTGACAGTAAATGTGGTCGCTTAAACAAAGCTGGCACCTAAAAGGTTTACGTACAAAACTACTCTGTGTATCATTCACTTATCAGACTAGTTTTCATCTGCTTAGATAATCAATTTTTTTCTTTTTAATATATGAAACTTTATGACATAGTTTTCATATCCACTAGAAAAATGTAATAAGTTATCGTATACTACTACTTTCACAATAAAGCAGTGTCATATGAGCTCTGGATTGCATATTCTGTATAAATCATTGGTTATTAACCTGGGTTCAATCGAGCCCCAGGGGTTCGGTGAGTCAGTCTCAGGGGTTTGGCGGAGGTCAAGACACACACACTGGGTATTCGTCCGTTCCGTTCACCTCACTCGTGTGATTCGTGACGTCATGCTCCTCTTGGCCATCATTGGCTGATCACGTCACATCACTTGGCCTTAATATCTGTGCAGCAAGGATCTTCGTGTGCTTAGCAGTCGACTTGTGACTGTAGTAATCACTGTAGTAAAGCTGCTGAAAATAAGTTATCCCAAATTTCTCTTTCAAATGACACCATAAGCAGCAGAATAAATGACATGAGCGATGACATCTTGGCTCAAGTAGCTGCAGATCTGATTTCAAGCCCAGCAAAATTCAGCCTTCAACTCGATGAGACTAGCGACGTTTCCAATCTAAGCCAGCTTGTTGTATTCGTATGTGAAAAACGACGAGATAAAAGAAGATTTTTTATTTTATAAGCCTCTTACAACAACAACTAAGGCAGCCAACGTGAAGAAACTTGTGGATGACTTCTTCAGAGACAACGATCTTTCGTGGGATATGGTTTCTGCAGTTTGTTCAGACGGAGCTCTAGTCATGCTGGTGAAAGTCGATGCACCACACGTCATTGTAACGCACTGTGTTCTGCACAGGCATGCGTTGGCAACAAAAACCTTGCCATCAAAACTGGTAGAAGTATTAAAAATTGTAGTGGAATATGTGAACTTTGTACGAACTAGTGCCCTGAAACACCGCATCTTCAAAGAGCTGTGTAATGAAATGGGCTCTGAATTCGAGGTACTTCTGTACCATTCTAACGTTCGGTGGTTATCCCGAGGAAACATTGTCATGCAGATTGCTTAGAAAAACCTGAGTTCATTCTCATTTTGGCGTACATGGCCGATATCTTCAATGCTCTCAATCATCTCAATCAACAGATGCAGGGCGGTGGAGTCGACATCATCGAAGCGGAAAAAAACCTGAAGGCTTTTCCAAAAAAGCTACCGTTATGGAAACGACGAACAGAGGATGATAACTTCGCAAACTTTCCCGTGCTGGACGAATGTGTAAGTAAGATCGAAGATGTGTCTGAAATCGGAGACATTTCTGTACCCGGGGAACTGAAGCAAGCAATTGCCATGCATTTAGATGAGCTCGAAAAGTCTCTCGACGGATACTTCCCCACCAGAGAGACATATCCAGCATGGGTGAGACAGCCGTTCACGTTTAGTGTTGCGACAGCAGATGTCAATGATGAATACCTCGACGAAATCATTGAACTTCAGCAGAGCCAGGTTCAACAGCAACTTTTTAGAACAACAACGTTCTCAATGTTTTGGTGTCACCAAATCGTAGCGTACCCTCTTATTGCTAAGAAAGCCCTTGAGATAATCATACCGTTTGTTACAACGTATCTTTGCGAGCAATCCTTTTCGAGGATGGTAGACATCAAAACGATGAAAAGGAACAGACTTTGTTGCGAAAATGATATGAGAGGGGCACTTGCCATGGTGAAGCCGTACGTTTCTGAACTTGTCTCTGAAAGGCAACAGCAAAAATCACATTGATTTGTAGTAGATATTCATTGAGTTATGTTTATGTTTTTGTGTGAAATTCATGTTTTGTTGGTTTTGTTCTTTGAACACAGTGATATTGTGTGCAACTGATGCATGGCTAATTTTCTGCACTAATAAAATATCTACTTATGTTTTGAATTTGAAAAAAAATCATATTTTATTTTTTTCAATAACGAAGGGTTCAATTAATGCAAGTACGAAACTTCCTGGGTTCAGTACCTCCAACAAGGTTAAAAACCATGGTATAAACTCAAAATGACGTGAGTTATATGACAGTACAATTTCCTACCATTTTTAATTATTAGTTAGGAAAACATTTCTTACGTGGTCATAATTATGGTCAAAATTAAATATTTATTATAATACCAATAAAGCTGGTAGAATAACATATACTTTGATAAGTCGCTTCATGTAAACTACATTTTGTTGTGGTAGTACATTATATAAATTTATTTTATTTCTTCTTTAGAGTTCGAAACATGTTTACGTATTTGATGTTTGAGAAACTCGTGAACATCTTACTTTTATAAAGTACTGACTGTTGGTTATCTGCATAACTGATATTGTAATCTAGTTCAATAGTACAGAGTTTACAAGTTGATAGGAATTAGAAAGTGTTTTACTACAGAAAGGAGAGAGAAATTTAGATTGTGTGAATTTATTTTTGATTTAATCTCTAATCTTTGCGTAATAAAATTTTATATTGTTAGACCAATACTTTAACAATATCAACTGTTTAACCAATACTGAAACTAATGAAAACGATATACCGTTAGTCAGGAAACCAACTACACGTTAACTCAGCAAAGAAATAAGCAAATAAACAGAATTAACAAACTTATTTTTATCATGAGAAATCAATTAACTTTACTTTTTAATTGGTGTATATAACTGTATTTTAACAATAAGCTTTACAAGCTACTCGAGGGCTATCTGCGCTAGCCGTCCCTAATTTTGCTGTGTAAGACTAGAGGGAAGGCAGATAATCATCACCACCCACCGCCAACTTTTGGGCTACTCTTTTACCAACAAATAGTGAGATTGACCGTAACATTATAACGCTCCCACGGCTAAAAGGGGCGAGCATGTTTGGCGCGACGAGGATACGAACCCGCGACCCTCGGATTACGAGTCGCACGCCTTAACCAACCTGGCCATGCCGGACTACAAAATAAAATTAATTGCATTGTTCGGAGATCAGTATTTGATTTTTTTATTCTATATTTGTTAGGGACAAATCACGTGACGTCGAGGTTATGATTTAAAACTTATTAATGTGTGTGAATATACATGATCCTCAAATTAGAAAGGTAGTTTAGAATGTCTTCCATTTCTCATATATTAGTAAGCATAATAAATCTTTAAATGTAGGATTCCTCGAGAACAAAAACATATTTGGGTCAAAAATAGGCATGAATGAATAATATACTTTTTTATATTAGTAATTAAAAAAAAAAAACATGCTACTTTCAGTGTTACTTTCTTCCCACCTTTTTTTTACCAAACTCTCCAGAAATGCTATGTTTTAAAACAACCACGAATAGATGAATACTTTTCTCTTTGTACTGACCCCCGCTAGTACAGCGGTATGTCTACAATCATGTCTACAAAGTTGTATGTTGCCGCATGGCTTAAAAGACGGTCTCTTCTATCTCAAGCATATGACTTTTAGATACTTTAATAATAACCATGTTAAAGACCACTTTCATATCTATATGCTTGATTAAGTAGTGAAAGTGATGTAGCATTTTGCTTACAAACTTTAATAAAATATACTTTCAAAATATGAAAGGTTCATTTGGACAAAGTAGATGAATTTAACAAGTAAAATATAAAATAGCTTGAAATAGTAACTAGAATCAAAATTTCAAATATAACCAGATTTGGAGTTTGACACATTATGTTAAATATATATATATGAAATACCAAATGAAAATAAAATTGATTTAATGAGAAAAATAAATCATATTAGAGTTTGTTTTAGTCTTATAGAAGATCATTTTAACAAAATACAATTCAAATATAACTCGTAGGTAGTTCTACAATATTACAAACGCCAACAAATTTATAAAAAATATTAAGGATAATATGTGAATATCATAGTTTAGCAGAAACTACTTATGTTTCTGATATGAAAAGAATAATATGCTTTTGGTTGTGTAGATTATGTTTAAAACACATTTTATATTCTATATTATGTCTAGGGATATTTCATTATGGGGAGATAAAACGTTTTATCTTTTCGTAAAAAATATATAGATTGCACAAGTAATAGAAAAATACTGATGTACATATCAACATGCTTCACTTTTACCGATATGTCATAATGCAACAGGATGAACAAAAATGTTACACTGGAATGTTAGAAACAGTTAATAAACTTGGAAATGTTGTTTCTCTTTGCAAAAATTAATTTCGAATGAAAGGCAAGAGAAACAATTATCTTATAAAATATTCTATAATAAGAAATTATATATCCTGCGACTATCAAAACTCGAAAAAGTTATCGTGTTTTATATGATTTTATTATTGTAAAAACATTCCTGTGGTGGATTTAATTTTTACTAATAAATTTAGATTTAAATCTTAATATGTTCTGTGCTACATATAAAATATTAATTTTTTTTTCACAACTTAAGTGTATCATTTGCCCCCTGGTGACACAGTGTTATGTTTGCGGATCTCCAACGTGAGAAACCGTGTTTCACTATCCATTGTGTAGCTTGTGCTTGACTTTAAAGAACAATAACAATTATATTACTGTTTAATGATATTTTTTTTGTAAATTAAACAATGTAATGATAAAAAGAGCATTATTTTACTTAATTAATTAAAGAATGTTCTATTTCTAGGTAAGGCCACACATAATGTACTTTCCGACTTCTGTCCACCAAGGGAAACGTAACTTATTTTCTTCATGTTGTGACTTTATATAGTTACCACAAACCCAGCGGAGTATGTTGAAAGAAGAAAAATCTTCCAATAAATACGATTTTATTTAAGACATATCAGTCACATGATCCTTCTTTGTCACATATGACTGTAACATTTATTCAGTTAAGAGTAATGACAAACTTTACTAAACGTAAGGTATTTTCTTACTCTTTTGTTCATTTTCAATACCTTATGATTAGATTTTAGAAAGTAATAACCGAAAAGCATATTTGTTTAATACCAAGCACAAACTTACACGACAAGATATCTGTGCTAAGCCCAACTCAAGCACGAAAACGAGATTTTTTGCGTTATGAATTCTCACACTTACCATTAAGCCAACAAAAGACTAAAATCACACAAATAGCGTGCTTTACTTTGCTTTCCAAATGTCGCACTGGATTACATCCAATGTGTGAAAGTGGTATTAACTATGCATTCGAACTAATCTTAAACTAAACATTTAAAAGTTAAGGTTAATTTGAAGAAAATTTGGCTTTGGTTGTTATTATTTTTCTTAACTATTTTTTTGCTGCAATAAATATTGAAGTGAATATTGTTTTTTAGTGTTAATACAATTTCGAGTTTAGCCAATTTACTTAACAGAATTATTTACCTAATGGAAAGCAAAATAAGACTGTGCTGCTGAAATGTTATTTCCTAAGAACTTACATTCATTTTTTTAATTAATTAACTTGTTTAACTAAATAGTCTTTTTTTTCGTAAAGATCTTACTACCAACACATATCGCTTTAAATGATATCAATAAGTTGAATGTAAAAAGTAAATATGCATTAAAAAAACCCTAATGATGGTAATAAAACTACCATAAAAAATGGTTAGATATAGAAATATCTTCCTAATCAAAATAATGCATAGGAACAAATTCTACAAAGTCAGAGTATGGCAGATTTATTTCATTGTAAAAGTGACATTCTGTTCTTTATTAAAACTTCTATTCCAATTTGTACAATTCCTAGAACCACTGGGAACCATACAACCTGAAGAGATAAGTGCATTTTGACTAGTTGTAAACTCATAGTAAAACAGAAAAGATATAATTTTAAGTTTTAAAATTCTTTAATCTTTATGTATAAAAATTGCATTACGGGTAAGTTATGATTTACATGAAGGCTTTATCACAAATTTTTCCACTTGTGAATGATTTTAATTGTAAAAAAAATTTCCAATCTCTCTTAATTTGTTTGTAGCCAGTATCAACTCCATCTACTTACATGAATGTATTTAACAGAAATAAGTCAGTATCGACTACATTTATTTCCTTGAATGTATTTAACAGAAAGACTTTCGTATCGACTCCATTTATTTCCTTGAATGTATTTAACAAAATAAAGTCAGTATCGTCTCCATTTATTTCCTTGAATGTATTTAACAAAATAAAGTCAGTATCGGCTCCATTTATTTCTTTGAATTTATTTAACAAAATAAAGTCAGTATCGGCTCCATTTACTTACATTAATGTATTTAACAGAAAGAAGTCAGTATCGACTCCATTTATTTCCTTGAATGTATTTAATAAAATAAAGTCAGTATCGTCTCCATTTATTTCTTTGAATTTATTTAACAAAATAAAGTCAGTATCGGCTCCATTTATTTACTTTAATGTATTTAACAGAAAGAAGTCAGTATCGACTCCATTTATTTCCTTGAATGTATTTGTAAAGACAGAGTACTCCATATATTTCTTTTATTGTATTTAACACTATGTAGTCAATATGTACAAAATTTGTTTCCTTAAATGTATTTATTAACACAAAGTATTCGACATCAATTTAGATTCTATTTGAATGTAAGTTTACCAACATCAGTTGCATCTTTTTAATTTGTATATCCTGAACGAGTATCAATATAACCCTAGATAAGTTAAATCTATAGTTATATTCGATGTTGATGTATTGCATCTTATATGAAACGTGAGAAGTCACTATATTTTATGTAGCTGTTCATTACTTAGTTGCATGCAGTTCATATTTTAGATATTATGTTCTGATACTTAATATATGTATAAATGGAAACTGAATAAACAAGGAACTATTGAAGAATAGGGAAGTTTGGCGATTTTCTTTAATATAAATGTTGTAAATCTAAGTTCTATCATAAATGTTAAACTATTGATTCCTTAGTTTCTCTGGGTTTCAGATTTTAACGCTACAAAACAAAGCAAACATTCACTAATTATCAGTTTGAGAAGTTAATGTTAGCTATTTTGCAGTGAGAAAAAACGAAAATACTAAGCTATTTATCTTAGTTGGTAAGCTTCTTTGTGGTATATCGATAAGACTCAACGCTTAAAACTGACATTTGGGTTTAGATATTCTCAGAGAGAAGAGCACGTGTAATCTAAAAGGTAGCTTTATCCTTAATATCGAACAAAGTAACACATGTTGTTTCAAATTTATTTTTCAATAACTGCATGTTTCAGAAATCACATTTTTATTACTATATGAAAAATCACTTGCAAAGATCCATCGATCAAATATTGAAAAATATTATCTTAAGACAAGACACGTGTTAATATTTGAAAACATCGTAATACATTGTAATTCTATTCTATTAATCTTTTTCAAAACCTTTTATGAGTATCGAAATTCAATTTTAGCGTTATAAGCCTTGAGAATTACAGCCGAGGAAGTACTACGATGAACTATCCGATAACAAGAAAATTTTCTGATGAAGGTATTAAATAAAACCTCAGATTTATGTTTACAAGGAAAATCACTAGTGCAACTTCACTTTAAGTGTGTGAACGTTTTCCATATGGTTTCGAACTTAACTCATTATATCAAAACAAAAACAACACCAAGCGGCACAGGAAATATTCTTTTTTACCATGAATAATGATTGCAACAGATTAGGGTATTTTACCATATAACAGCAATCACTAAACAGTTATTTTTCATTATTATCTGATAATGTACCTTAGAGATCATTTTGATTTTTTTAACTATATATTTTTGAAGAAAAAGCAGTTTTATATTCTTACCATGTAATACGCGAGCATCAAGTGATGACTTTTATACGACCTGTTCGATTCATCACTGATTTTAACTTTGACAGCAAAATTAATAACATCGAATTCATGTTCTGCTTTCTTCAAATAGAATTATTTCCTCTTAACTTCGGGAATAGTTTGACTTCGTGGTTTTCTTTACACACAAATCACGCATGGCTACAGGCTTTCGAATGAAGCTACGCTATTTTCTAATATGAAAACTCGTTCAAGATTTTCCTAGCTCACTGGGTCTGATATGGTGGTCAGATGGACAAGGCACTCGACTCGTAATCTGAAGATCACGGATTCGAATCCCTCTCACACCAAATATTCTTGCTCTTTCAGCTTTGAAGGAGTTAAATGTGACTGTCAATCCCACTATTCGATAGTAAAGGAGTAGTCCAAGAGTTAGAGGTGGGTGGTGATGACTAGCTGTCTTCCCTCTTGTCCTACACTGCTTAATTAGGGACGGCTAGCGCAAATAGCTCTTGTGTAGCTTTGCGCGAAATTCAAATCAAACCAAAGTTGCTTGTAATCGCTTTCAAATTCACTTTGAATAAACGTACCAAATAAACTATACGGAACCTATCATTAGCATAGATCAAAATGCATTCACTAAATATCTGCAGTCACTTCACTGAGGTTTATAATCAATCATTTCGTAAGATGTTAAGTCTAATAATTACGTCACTAAATACGTTTATCTTCTTTTTAGAAACAGCAAGCTTTCATAAAATTGAGTGAAACTACTCGTTTAAAATTGCTAAAATATAATTTTGCTTACAGTAATAATAATAATACAAAGAATGAAAACATTTTCAACTCATCAATACGATATGAAAATATCCATTTGTATTTTAAAACAAGTTTTAAAAATTGTATGTTGATTGAGATGATATTATATAGATATATTTCTCTACACAGTTGTTCCATGGAGACTCAGCAATACGTTTGTGAGTTTATAACGATAAAAGTCAGTGTTTCAATATCCTTCTTAAATGTAGTATGGATATCTCATTGTGAAAATTTGTTTAGTTAAAAACAAAGACATTTATATAGTTCTGAAAACTTATTTAGTTGTATTTTATCCAGTTTATTCTAATGACCCATTTAGAAAATACGACAATTATAAATACCATCTTAATTAATTTGTGATATTTGGACCTTTTTTATTTCCTATAAATATGTTTGTTTGTTTTAAGTTAATCAGAAGTGCATTTATAAAAGTGTGTTTTAACCCAACTCTCTGGAGTGACAACAGCTAATCATTCATTTGAGGCCTTTTGAGGAAAGACGAAATGATTAATGGTACTATCTTGGAAAAACTGGACAAATATATGATTTATCTAAAACCCACAAAGAAGGTACTGAAATTAAGTTGTGCTAAATTTTACAATCAATTTTCTCACTACTCCTTAGAGTAAAATTTTAACAGCATCTTTGGGTTGTCAGACCTTATAAAAATATCTTAAATCACTTAATTACCTTTTTCACGTTGATGTTACTCTAAAATATATATCAATATACCTCTGAAAGAATCGATATATGATCTAATATCCCAGAAAGTAGAAAATCTTAATATACCATCTTGTAAAGAGTTAAGAGGACGACAACGTGTAGAATTCTCAACAAAAGGACATCATTTTCTGTTTAATTACAAAGTCTTCAACCAAGCTGACGGTCTTGCATTGTTCAGACCTTCTACATCCTCCATGTGGATTGTGTTCATGACACATCACGGAAAATATGACTCAGTGATTGTCGAGCTGATCTCAAACCATTGAGTTACACATGTATGCTGATCACAAATTTTTAATTAACCAAGATCGCGTTCCCACAGAGCTCCATAAGTGACATTATGCTATCACACTGTTGTATTTATTATGTTCTCGCAAAAAATTAATTAGTTTTTAGATTTATTATTTCGTTTCGTTTTGAAACGTTGTTTGACGTTTTTGAGATATTCTTTCGACATAAACTGAGACAAAGTGGAAAGCAATTATGACCTGAGGAAACGGCTAAAATTTGTACAATCTCATTCAATTTATGTTTCAACCACGATGTTCTTCCTTTCCATTAGACATGAGACCATTTTCGGTTTTAAGCATTGGAAGCTATTTGCCTAGTGAATATATTTTTACGTACAAGTGTTTATTATAAAAGAAAAGATTACCTCTGGAGCTCTCTCTGTATATCGATGGACGTATCTAAAATTTTGGATAAAAGTGCACATGAAAAGAAAAGAAAAAAACACGATGTATTTTAATGGGACTGCTTAATCTCAAAGCTTCAACACCTATATGACAACATTAAGTAGCATAAAGTTTGTTAAATGATACCATATAATATATTATAAAACAACTCATTCTTTACTCCAAAAACATTTAATACACAAATCGATATCCATGAAGAGTACTAGATATAATCTGATCTTAGCAATGACAATCACATCTGAGTGATTATTGTTCCGAGACGTATTTTCATTATAAAAAATACGTTTGATATGTCTCATAATAAGAATGACATCATGGCTAGTGGCAACAATGAAGCACGTGTTTTTAATCTCAGACGAAAATAGAATTGGATAAACTCCAACCGTTCCTTTTGGTGTCTCACCAGCAAGAGTCATAAGTTCGATTAAAGCGAATCTTTAGATCGGTTAATAAAATGATATAATGATCGTATCAATGTTGAATACTATTAGAAGAATGCACGAAAAGAGCTAAATTCGTTATGCATAAATTATAAACATAAAGAACTGCTATCAGACTTGGGGTTAAATTACGAAATATATTATAGATACAATAACACAATTAAACTGATTTCTCAAACTCCATAAAACACTTTACAAATACAGGTTTTAAGCCAGTGCTAAAATGTACAAGTAAGAATTTCTTAGTTTTAGTCAGTGAATATCTGAAATATATTAAACAAATACTTTAATATTATGAAAGATGTTCTCGTAATCCGAGGGTCGAAAGTTCGATTCCCCGTCACACCAAACATCCTCTTCCTTTCAGCCTTAGGGGCGTTATAATGTGCGATCAATCTCACTATTCGTTGGTAAAAGAGTAGCCCAACAGTTTACAGTGAGTGAGGATGACTAGCTGCCTTCACTGCAAAATTAGAGACGGCTAACGCAGATAGTCCTTGTGCAGCTTTGCGCGAAATTAAAAAAACAAACTCGCATCGGAAATTCTGCTGACTGTAAAGAGAAAAATAAAGGCTTTAAGTCAAAAATAATAAACATCTTAATTTTGTAAAACTAAAGACAGTCCTTTATAAGAAATTTCAGAATATCTTGAAGGCTATTGTGAACTAGTGTTATTCTACGTAGATGTTTCAATGATGGTGTTACTAATAACACGTATCACTATGTAAACGAATTCATACACGATATATGGTTTTCTACAACACTTGTAAAGTGCACCAATATGTCGCTCAGGAAATACAAAGAATACCAAATAGATGTAGCTTTAGCCCACACGTTGTAGAGTTATATTTATTCACACGTGAAAATTTATTCATACCCAAGCATCGTAAGAAAGCCTTCCATAAAGCTTTACAACTTAGGTGTTCTTACAAATATATTAATTACATTCTTCTACCAAATTTTCAGTGTTTTCTCGACGGTACTAAATACATTTATCCAACAAGAACTCATTCTACAAAACACTATTGTGCATTTTCAGCATTTTTTTCATAATCTTCTAATAGTAATTACAGATTGGTAATTCTATAGAATATCAAAATCCCTAGCAAATCCATCACGTGTACACCTTACTTTATTAATTAATTTGTAAGGTTAAAAACTAACGATCTTAGTTAGGAGACCACAAATGAATTTCTTCTCGTTAATTTATATTTGTTGTATAGTTAATACAAGGTGTGCTAGCTGTTCTAAGAATATAAGATGATATATACAGTTTTTATAGTATTTTAAAACATTAGTTAATTATCTTTAACTGCCAAATTTCTCATTGCTGTTACATCTTTATTTAAATCTTGCTACTATTATTTTTCTAGTACCTTATTGGTACTTATCTATTTCGTCTTATTTATAAGGTTTACATATATTTCTTATTTTCACGAACCTGCTCTGTTTGTCGTGGTTAGGAAATGTTGCATTTTTTTATATTAGATATAACACATAGTATGTTTGTTTGTTTGTTTTTTAATCTCGCACAAAGCTACTCGAGGGCAGCTAATCAATTTTAGTGTAGACACTTAATCATACGTATATAAAGGTGTATATGTACATATATTAAGTACTAAAACCAGAAATATAACTATACACGACCCTTTCGTTTTCCACAAAAATGTGTATTTGATATTACAAATTTGTGTGGTTACAAAATCGCTACGATATACTGGATGATTAGAGATTTAATAAATAACGTCTAATTTAAACTAAAATAACTTCATTGTTCTAGACTAGCAGGTTGATTGTTAGTACAAGTAAGTTCACGTGATTAGACCTATTAAAATTATAATATGACATGAATTTCAACCGACTTATACACGTTTAGGTGCTTGCGTCATACGTTCTGAAAGTCATTATTGTTACTCGTTGTACTAAAGAGCTGAACTGTAGAGTAATATATAATTATGTATATTGTTACGTATTATAATTTATCTAGGACGAGTCTATGCTTGGTTGCTTTACGTATTACGATTTAAAATGGCCGGAAACTGAGTTTAGTTTTAATTTTAATTTAGAAATTAATTAGATGTTAGTATGTATAATTTTTTGTTGGTATTTTCCAACAAGATTAATACACACAGTTTTCTTTCTTAACACAAGATATATTTTGATATGTAAACAATAATATAATTTATAATAACGGTTATTATGAGTAGTTGATACAAACGATGATATACATACAAAAGTTTTACAAAACTAGAAATACTCTTAAGTCTTCTTTCCAGTCTGGAACTTTCTTGATATCTTATCGAGGGTTCACGACAAACAGATTATTTCCGACTTATTGTAGATACAATTCACTTAACAGAGAGGTGGGTAGCTCTTTATTTTCTTTGCTGGTCTCACGCCGTTTACAAGCTGACTTTTCACTGCTGAAGGTTTGCAATGTTTTTATAAAAATATCTATGCCCAGCGTAAATTCACTAAAGTTGAATGTTTTGTAACGTTCAAAATGTCCCGATTACTAAGCATTAATCACACTTAGGTTCCGAAGTTTATAGTATACCAATTGTACCTGACGAACAATATATTATAAATTGTCTTTCAGCGAGTAAGTTTACAAACGCTAAGGCGAGGTTCTAGAAATTTCAATTGGCAACAATACGCTAGTGATTTTGTTAAACATATATTGTTGATTCGTTAAATTGAGAATCTTCTACAAATTTAGGAAATAGACAGGAATTTTGTAATACACATTTAACAGTGTACGCTACATGCATTCTTTAAATATTCACTTATACTTTAATTAAAATTTATGTTTGAAAAACACAAGCTGATAAAAAAAGAGTTTGTTAAATGAGTGTGTTTTAGATTTAATTTCAATTTTTAAGTTGTGGTCTTTGTACCTGAACGATTTAGTTAGGTAGATAAACTGCCTCTGGATCCCTGCATTTATTGAAATATTCAAATGTTTGTAGCAAAGGTAACCAAAAGGTTTTGTACTAACTTACACAAACTTTAAATTAAAATTTTTTAACCAGAATAGGCAATACAAATCTTTAAACCTACTGTACCATCTGGTGGACGAAACGAGTACTTTTCTTACTAAGTTATGTAAAACCTATTAACTTAAAAACTGGATGCTTGGTCAGCTTCTTAGCACATTCTTGTCTTTTAATTAAAAAATAATCACTATTTTGAAAAAAAAAATTATATCTCTTGGTTAAATTCTATGAGAATCCCAATTTAGACATTTGCAGACTTGGTTTTGAAATAGGAAGAAAATGATCTAAGACAGCATGATAGAATATAATAATAATAAGGATCAGTAAAACTTGGTCCAAAATACTCTTGTAAAACAAATAGTTCTTTTAAAAGTTTTGTTAGGTTGATATTTATTTCAAATAAGTTTAGTGTTTCTCACTTTCTTTACTTCGTTAAACTTGAGATTCTCGTTACTTTATTTAGTTTAGGCGTTGTATTGATATAAAAACTGATGAGAAAGTATTAAATAAGTCCATATGTTTGGTTAGAACAACTCTTTATTTTAAAATACAACGTTCTTTTACTAAGATAAAGGATTGACATAGTATCGTTTGGGGAATATCATTTTATTTATATTTTCTTTTCTTTTGTGTTTCTTTCTTTCCGAATAAAGCCTAGAAGTTTGGGATTAGTTTAAATCTATCTAATGTAAATACTTACACATTGCCAGTGTGTAGTTCCAGTTTGTATTTTACACTATGACTGGCTATCAGCCATCTAATCACAAAGTACCACATAAGTATATAGACTTTAAAATTATAGTCTACCGTATTATCTTTCAAGTCTGATTAAAGTCATGAAGCCATGGAGTTAAATACAGCGTTGCAAGTGCGTAGAAATCAAAGCTTTGACTGCACACAGATTCTACGAAACATTGAGTCTTATCACACTTTTTTATAAGAAATATTCCTGAGCATCCAAGTGTACAGCAAATGTGGTGGAAAGGTATTTAGGAAGATAATACGGACGTAAAAACCACAACTAGGGTTTGTCCTGCACAGTGTCCTTATATGAATTTATATAAAAGCATAGAAAGTCTAAAGATGACCAAACAAGTTGACTAAGCGTTTATGGAAATCAAAAACATTTTGAGCAATAATCCAGACATAAACTAATGAATCAGATTTTAACAAGAAAAACCAACAAAAAACAATGCCCTGTATGAAATAAAATTCTCATCCAGAAGATATTGAAATGAGAAACATTTTAAAATTATTCATAAATTTAGAGTTATTTGTGTTAATATCTAGACCAGTGTTAAAAGTGTTTCATGTACCAGTGAGGGAGTTGAGAAAAGAAAACCTTTCGAATTGTCTTTTAGCTATTAGATCTGAAAACCTGTTTCTACATAGATGCACAACAGACAGCCATGTGTGCTTTATAATTCCTGAAAGTTAATTAATTTAGTGATCTTGAAAAGACCGTAAAATTTACAAGGCTACATCAGTTTGCTGGAAAGTGACATTTTTACCAAACTCTGTTGATTTTTTTATTGTATTTTATCAGATAATCTTCCTTTTTTAAGGCCTAACTTTAAAACAAAATCAAATTTAACTTTGGAACTTGTGTGTTTTTACCCTAGATTTGTGACTCTGATGGTTGTTATATCTTCCTGTTTGACTCGCAACTGCGTGTCACGGCTTGAATTTCCGTAGTACCAAACATGCTCACTGTTTTAGCCAGGGGGCGTTATAATTTATGGTCAATCACTCTATTAGTTGGTAAAAGAGTAGCCCAACAGTTGGCGGTGGATGGTGATGACTAGCTACCTTCCCTCTAGTCTTCACTACTAAATTATGGACGGCTAGCGCAAATAGCCCTCGAGTAGCTTTGCGCGAAATTTTTACAAACAAACAACTCTTCCTGTTAACCTCTTAGATTAAAACAAACAAACAAACATTAAACTGTTTTGTGTTAAATTCTCAATCTTGTAATCAAGTGAATTGTATATGCTCTATCTTATTTTTTTTTCACTGAAATATGCAAAGGAAACTTACAAATCCAATAAAAACTAAGTTAGTAACATATTTTCAGTTTTGTATAAATATCGACAGATTATTTTCGCTTCCAAGTTTTAAACATTGTATTGTTGCAAACGTTAACTCCAGGTAAGCTACATAGAGATGAAGTTGAAAAGCGCAAGCTGTGATTAAAGTAATTTGACTTTCAATATCTGTATATTTAACTTTCATTCCTTCCCCATAGATAACAGCTCACCTGACAAAACGCCAAGCGATTTAATGGGTCGTCCAATTATCCAGTTTTCTAACTGTACATTGTATTGATTTCTACTTTCAGTTGTCAGCTAACATCTCGTTGTCAAGAAGCCAGAGTTTAAGAAATACTTCAGAGTTGCTGCCAGATGTTTCTGCCTAAGAATAGTCATCAAAATGCAGTCCTTTTGTGCTAGAAGTGTGTATTGGATATTGATCGCTTCGTCACTGGTGAATGAAATATGCACACCAGGGGATGTTATAATTTTCTGACAAGTTACTCATGCTATGATACTAGTGAGAATAATTTTATGGCAAGCATCCTTCGTCCTTCGTTTGATAAAACATTTATAAATACTCCTGAAACATAAAGTGAACCTAATATAAATATATAAAGACATCGTAAAGTGAAAACATAATGCAGTATGATTAAACTGAGATGGGCTAGTGGATATTCTGTTTCTGGATCATAAGATGTCAACGTGAGTTTCTTCTTTTAAAATGCATATAATCTTTAAAAAAGTAAAATTTTCATTGAAACTGATTCAACAAATTAAAATATGTGTTTAGGTTAACGACATTTTTATTAAAGAAATATACAAATTCCAGTCAGTAGCTGCTATCACTAAATACAGGAACTAAATACATGGATTGTTATTTATTTCACAGCATATTGTAAAGGATTGTAGTATTTCATCAAAAGTTTAGAGAGCAATCGGTTTAAACGTTCAAATTAATCACGAAAGCTGTCATTCAGACTGAAATACGGTAATTATGTCGGTCAAGAGAAATAACTGGAATAGTTGTTATGTTTTTCACCATCACAATTGAGATACAGTATTTTGGCGTGGCCAAGAATCAGAAACAACGTTGAAGTATGATTTGAATGTTACATGTGCTTCTTCATCAAGGAATAAGAAATCTCAGTTGCTTCTAGACTAATGTTCTGCAATTACTGCATTCACTTCTGTGGTATGCACTGTCAAAATCCCTTTACCGAATACCTCAGTTGGTTTCTTCCTCATCTTTACTATACAGTCAGTACAAAAAAAGTAGAATGCAGCTCATCAGTTATTTACTGTTTGCTCTACCAGAAATAAGAGGTTTTGCAACACATTGTACTCTACGAAATGAATATTTTATGTCCTTTACATGATAAGTTGAAGCTAAATTCCGACGATTGTAAAGAATTGGTCAATTACGAACGACTATAATCTTTGTTGCTCTTATATACCCATATATTAGTTTGTTATGACTTAAAGACAAGCTAAAACAAAATGAAATTAAACAAAAAACGCTGCACTAAGTGAAAAGATTCCAAAGTACAAGATATAATGTGGGATATAAAAGGACCCACATTGCCATGGGGATACACCGTGTATCAGTTTTAACCTCCATTCGCCAGTCTCACATAAGAAATAAAGGAGCAACAATAGATATAGAAATTAGATGTGGGTGCTCAAGCCCACAACATCCCACATCTATACAACCCTTCGCTGCCTACAGACAGTTGTGGGAAGGTGACTAATCTTCAAAGTAAAGAAGAAAAATTAATTGAAATAAAAATAAGAATAAGAAAAATAAGGTACTAACATTTGGGGGTAAATAAGTTGAAACGTACCTCTTGATATTAACTCAGTTACCCCCAGATGCTAGTACCTTATTTTCCGTACCAGTACTTTACCGATTATGGAGGTACAGACTGTTGCTGAGAACTGATGAAAACTTAAAACTATAAATACACGTGAGTGAAAATATTGAGGTACATATTTCTGTCAAAAACATTAAATGTCCCCTGATGGTACAGCAGTAAGTCTACGGATTTACAACACAAAAATCAGTAGTTCGATTCCTCTCGATGGACTTAGCAGATAGCCCAATGTGGTTTTGTTAAAAACCATTAAACTTGAAAAGGAGCTTTTAAATTTTTAGTAATTTAGATTTTGTTTGAAAAAAAAAAAACTCTCCAGAGAGTTTACACTAGTTTCGGTATTTATCAGTAAGTGGGTCATGTCTTAGGTCCGTCTCTTAAAATAATAATGATTCAATTGATACCCACATAACACCATCTGACACAAGTAAACTGAAAATTCTGATCGTGACTGTCTTCAAAATTACAGAATCCTTAGCCATTTTCGAGCGTGCTTGCAAACTAAGTTGCTTACATGTAATACAAAGCAGAGGCTAAGTATTCCGTGAAGAGCCTACAGATGCCAGTTAACGACTTGAACTGAACGTTAGGCGTTCACAAACACACGTTTGTAGCTATTGGAATGCAGAAGTACGTGATTCAGTGTAAGTCCCAAATTTTGCGGAATTAAAAATTCGGGAGATATATTACATCTGGTGAGACATCTGGTGAAATATTTGAAAGTAGAAGAATATTATTCAACAATAAAATTCGAACACGTTTTTTATGTCTGGAAGGAAGTGTTGAAGAGGTTTACATAAAGAAACAAGAATAAAGTCGAATTGCGACATCTTTAATATTTGTTTGTTTGTTTTTTATTTCGCGCAAAGCTATAAGAGGGCTATTTGCGCTAGCCGTTCTTAAAGTAGCAGTGTAAGAGTAGAGGGAAGGCAGCTAGTCATCACCACCCACCCTCAACTCTTGGAATACTCTTTTATCAACGAATAGAGGAGATTGGTCGTCACATTATAATGCACCCGAGGCTAAAAGGGCGAATACGTATGGGACGATGGGGATTCGGACCCGCGACCCTTAGATTACTAGTCTAGCGCATCTAACTACCTGGCAGTACCACGGTTTTTTAATGTGTTTCCCAGTATGCAGAAATAGGAAGTAGTCTACTATACATAAAACCACATTTCTTTTGATGAGAATGTACAAAAATGTTTAACATTTCATATGAGTGATAAAAGGTAAACAAAATCATATCTGAATAAATAGAAATGTTTCGAAAATATGTGTGTTTTGTAAAGGATCAATCAGAAAACATTACTCTAAAATATAGGGTTTTATAAATAAATATTCCAGTCATGTAAATAAAGAACAAACATTCACCTCAACCCACCCACACCATTTATATTTTTATTTATTAATTTTTATTATATATTTATTCATATTTCTACCACTATTCACCTCCATAATTTCTACACAATAGTATTAACCCTAAGGGCATTTTCTATAATGAAACAGAACATTTTATGAGATATTAATAATAAAAGAAGAAAAACCCATAAAATATTAATAAGAATAATTTCATACCTTAGGCACATATTTTTCTGAAATATGTCTTTTGTTGTGTTTTACTGCTGTGCACTACTTGTATAAAATGCCCAGCAATACAAACAAAATTTATAAAGTGTAGTATCGGTTCGACAGCGCACGATTCTGCTGCATGCCTATAAAAATCCATGATAGCTCTCATCACTCCCAGTGGACAAAACTTAGCACAGTGTTACACTACTGAGAGTTTTCAGTGTAATAAATATACCCGATTCTTCACGCGACCCTAACATTTCCCAATATGAAAGTTTAATATATTTACACTAACAAAGCTGTGGTATCTAGAATATTTCTCAAAATCTTCTCCGTATGCATAGATCTAAAAGAAATTATAAAGTTAACGTATTATAAGCAAGTTTGCACAGTATAATTTTCTCTTTTATTATCTCATTGCACGTAAATATACAAAATTACGTGTGTAAAAACAGAAACTAACCCAGTTTTAAATGGTTTAGATAAATGTTTATGTATACGTTACTTTTTGTGTTTTTTCTTAAATAAAGGATTTCTACGACATTTAAGATTAAATAACTCATCTGAAAAGTAAACACACTGGTAAAGTGGATCTTGAAAACAGTTAAACTGATTAACACACTGGTAAAGTGGATCTTGAAAACAGGTAAACCGATTAGACATTAGTTATTTAACACACTGGTAAAGTGGATCTTGAAAACAGGTAAACCGATTAGACATTAGTTATTCAGGAAAATCTGATTTCTTTCATATCTATACGCAAAATCTAACCTGATTATCTTAATATATATTAAGATCATGTGTAAGTTATCATACTTACTAATTTTGAACACATATATGTGATAAAGACGCTCGCAGAATATAATACTCCACCTTACAATGATTTTGACTTTTGCAGTGGTCAACCAAAAATAAACACTAAAACATTTTTTACTCTTTATAATATCAGTCTTTGTGTTAAGATTATCCACCTGAATACATTTTTGTTCTCAAATTTTGACCATTTTTCATTACACCAAAAGTGGTTGACCTTCCCTGTGATTAAGCTACATGAATCAAAAATTGACTATATGATTCTTGGGGGCATTAAAATGTTGTACAAAAGTTGATAAAAATCACGTAAAAATGTTATGACTTATGCTATTAACTCCCACACAGATTATCTAAGCCTGCCAGTAGGTGGAGATATGTTTATTGGTTTGTCTTATGTGTTCAACACGTGGAACAGAACCCCATATTGTAGCCTTATAAGTCCATAAACTTACCTTCGTCTCATAGAGACACGCTGATACAACTATTGTTTTAGTAGTTGTTAAAATAAGTAAAGCATTTGATTGTAATCGTTATTGAAGTAAAAAGAAACCGATTTCTATAACAATACGTGTACAGATAACATGAATGCATTTGGTTTAGTAGGAAGATAAATAATTTGATTGATCATTTAAAAATTGTTAATAAAAATATTAATATAAAAGTTTTACAAAACACGCATATCCATACACGTATGTTATATAATAATGTCAAAGAAACTTATTAGAATGACTTTATTAATAGTAAAACCATTTCTATAAAGAATAAACAAGCCAGGAAATAAGCGCTATTTATTGAAGGTTGCTGTTTTTTTTACATCCTAAATACTGTATATTACTTGCAACTTGTAAAATGAAAGTCAGGCTTTTTAACCAAGAAATATTAATTCGTTTACTTTCTGTTTATACAGATTTTATATTCTATTGGTTTAAAAATTGAGCTAAATACAATTTTATTTTTCTCTCCGTTTATCCCAGTGTTTTATGACATAATATTTCAATGATATTTACCTTCACGTTATCATCGTATTCGGGATTTTTTTGCAAATGCTTTAGATTAGATAATAAAAAGGTTGAGATTTATATCACATTTTACAATAGAATGGAATAGACACTCTAACGCTCGTAATAAAACATTTTCGATACTTTATATCTGACGCCTGGCACAACAAGGTGGTTAAGACACTCGACTCGTAATCGGAGGCTCGAGGTTTCGAATCCCCGTCACATAAGACATGTTTGCTCTTTCATCAGTGTGGTATTATAAATAATGTGATTATCCCACTATTAGTTAGTAAAAGAGTAGCCCAAGAATTAGGTGGCGGGTGGTGATGAATACCTGCTTTCCCTCTTAGGGACGACTAGCGTAGATAACACTGGGGAACACTCATTTTGTTGCATTTAAAAAAAAACCTTTCTATAGTCAATTTGAGTGTGTTGATTTCAAATCTGAAGTCGGTTTTTGTCTGCAAGCTACAGATTTTATGCAATTTGACATTTTTATTTGAAAGACCTAAATCCCGCACTAAATCATTCAGTTCAGCCTGGGGAAGAGGCTTGGGGACGGGGAAAGGTTCAGTGTCTGAAGAACAGTTCTCCGATTGTGTACAATTTTCTGACAATTCACTGTCACAACTGTCTTGTTCGCTTGTATCATGTCCAATGTCTTTATCGTCCAATGAAGGCAAGCCTTTGAAAACTGGAACAGGAACTTCTTCAGAGTGCGGAGCAGGCCGAATAGCTGAGGGAATGTTCGGATACGTAATCTTATGTCGGTTTTTCTTCCCAACACCCGTTGTGTTTACCATGCAGAAATAACAGTCAGTTACATGGTTGGTGGGTTCGCGCCAAATCATTGGAACATCAAAAGGCAGACCATTGCGTTTTCCTTTGGTCCAGTCTCGAAGCATTTCCTCACAACTGTGGCACACAACATGAGGAGCCCATTGCTTGTCTTGATCACCAAGATGAACTTCAAAATATGCCTTGTATGCACGCTTGACAAACGAGAATATGTTACGTCTCTGACGATTGAGTGTGTAGCATCCACATATGTAGCAAATGGCATCAGGCTTGTTTCTGCAATGATATCTATTTTTGGAAGCCATGTTTGATCTGAAACAAAAGAAGAATGATCAAAATATTAGAAGCTATCTATATATATGGACGTGAAAATGCTTATACATGGTTTACGCAAGTTCACATTTGTATAATTTCATTAACATCGAATTGCATACAAACTAGACCTTGTAGAGAAAAACT
Organism: Tachypleus tridentatus; assembly: GCF_004210375.1. Classification (NCBI taxonomy): domain Eukaryota; kingdom Metazoa; phylum Arthropoda; class Merostomata; order Xiphosura; family Limulidae; genus Tachypleus; species Tachypleus tridentatus. The sequence goes on from NC_134836.1 coordinate 46,866,262, forward strand.
AATTTCAGATTTGAAATCAGCGCCTCAAACTCCTTCAGAATCAGTTAAAATATCCAATGCAACTCAAAGTTACTGAAAAAGTGTTCCCCAGTGTAACCCTCGTGTGGCTTCGCGCGAAATTCAAAACAAACAAACTTTTTATCGGTACCACCAGGGGTTGTTAAAGTAATATTTATAGCAAATAATAACAAATAGTTCTAAAGTAAAGTAATAGTAAAATAAAAGATGAAATGGATCAATTCTTGTGTATTTGTGTTTTTAAGAATTAACTAAAAGATATTTAAACAAAAAAAAGAAACACGTGAAAACCAAATTCTAAGAAAGTCATTCATGATATCTCAGTATTCTAAGAAATCTTAAAATATTCCGAATTTATCACCATGTATCTTAACATTTACAGGTCTTTACAGGTTTCGGTCATTAACTCGTAAGCGATTGGAAAAATATTGAAAATAGGAAACTTTCGTAATGTTCTTAACATTATTATGATATTTATTACATACAATATTTCAAGTTAGACTACCAAACAAAATAAATAATATGTTGTTGTCGTAATTTAATAAATCTGTTATAAAGAAGTGGATGTGCGGGTAATTACTGAGCAGCTCAAAATTAGAGAATCAGGTATATATCTTTAGTAACTTTGTCATTTACATCTCTTCATAACAATCTGTTTTATGTGTTACACATATTGTCTTCATAGTATGTATAAATATTTGTGTAATTATGTCTCTATGAGTTCACACGATTATTCTCACAAAATAAACACAATATAATATTCTTATCTGACCGATACGCACACGTATATATATATATATATATTCTTCAATATTTATTCTGCCATAAGCTAACCGATTGTATTGATACTTTCAGAGTTAATTTTAGGTTCTATCTATTTTTTTATGCTTTCTGGTTTTTTTATAATTTTTCCTTAAACTTATTTTTTATATTATAGTAATTTCACGTGGATGATCGCGTGGCTCAGTGATTAGCGAAATGGACCATAAAGTTCGCGTTATTTGCTTCATATTGTGCAATAAGGGTGACGGTCAAATCCTTATCTTCGATTAAAGTTGCTCAAGAACTGATAATTGATTATGTTGTTGGCTGCTATCCTTCTAGTACGTCAATTCGAACAAAGACACAGTTACCACATATAGTTATAGTGTAGCTTTGTGCGAATTTCCGAAACGAAAGAAGCTATTCGATTCATACTGTATACCTTGTACTTCTTCCTTGGATTTCTTCTATTCATTACATTTTCATAAACACTGTTTTTTCTTTTCATTTGGGGCCCGGCATGGCCAAGTGTGTTAAGACGTGCGACTCATAATCGGAGGATCGCGGGTTCGCATCCCCGTCTCGCCAAACATGCTCGCACTTTCAGCCGTGGGGGCGTTAAAATGTGACGATCAATCCCACTATTTGTTAGTGAAAGAGTAGCCCAAGAGTTGGCGGTGGGTGGTGAGGACTAGCTCCCTTCCCTCTAGTCTTACACTACTAAATTAGGGATCGCTAGCACAGTTAGCCCTCGAGTAGCTTTGTGCGAAATTCAACACAAACAATTCTTTTCATTTTGACATAACATTAATTTTGAAACTTTCACTTTTTATTTTCATTACTTTGTTCCTACTTTTGTTTGCTGTATTGGGTTACACATGTTTTCCTGTTGTGTTTTTTTCCATTCTTTCGTATCATACAACTACGTTCGCATTGTTTTAGTCCTTGTTTTTGTTGTCGCCTTTACTAATAAAAAATGTGAGATCCTTTTACTGTGTATGATACTTCTCTGTTATCGTTTCTCTATACGTTATTCATTCTCAGCTCTTTATTTTCAGATAAAGTGACTGCTTTTCTTAGATTTTTGTTTTACTCTTGAGTTTATTTTTTATTTTTTGCCTTAAAGGAATATGAAGTGCTGCCTCAACATAAAAGTATGTTTTATGAAATTAAACCCTTGTTACAAGTAGAATATTCTACACTAATGTAAAATCCAAGAACAGGAACATGCTTTATGTTTTGTTGTTATTGTGAGGATATGTAAAGAAAGCAGTAATTAAACTTTAGAAAATTCCCCCTATGTATAACAGAATAAAATAACTTTATGTTCGTTACATTAGCTTTTAAAGAATGAACTTTTGTAGATAAAACGTATGTTTCTATTTTGTTTGTACACTTTTGAATTACTTTTGAGTAAGAGTAAATGAAAAGAGCTGAAATCATCCGATATGCAGATATGGAAAAATCGTTATCACTTTGTTTGTTTTTTGATTTTTTAATTTCGCGCAAAGCTACTCGAGGGCTATCTGCGCTAGCCGTAACCTAATTAAGCAGTGTAAGACTAGAAGAAAGGCAGCTAGTCGTCACTACCCATCGCCAACTCTTGAAATGTTCTTTGACCGTCACATTATAACGCTCCCACGGCTAAAAGGACGAGCATGTTTGGTGCGACCGGGATTCGAACCTGCGACCCTCAGATTACGATTACGAGTCAAACGTCTTAACTCACCTGGCCATGCCGACCCTGTAAAACAGTTTAAATGCTGTATTAGCTGCTCGTGCCATCTAACGGGAAATTTACAAACGTCTTCATAGGTTAAGCAAGAATGTTATTATTCCTTAATACAAGCATTTCAATAGCTAAACGCATCGTACAATTGTCCAAAGTGATAAATTGTTTTAAAATTATAAAATGTATCCTAGGTTGTTTTGTTTTCTAAAAAACCAAAAGACTGATAGACGGTGTTTCCCCACCGCAGTGTGGGTCTCACTTCTTCAGTCACCTCGAAAACCAAACAGACATTTCATAATTCACGTTGTAGTTTGTACCCTAGGATACTTTTTTTAAAAAATATGCAGCGTATATTGTTTCATGTTAATGTGTTTTGTTTATGGCTTGAATATTTGTGGTTATAACATAATTAATCAGAGGTTGAGTGCTGCTGTTTTTAACGCAGTCCTTCCTAGTGATTTTGTTTATTCATCTAGCTACATTTAGATGTAATTATTTAATTTCGTAATATATATGTATATATGTTAATTATTAAGGATATCATTTGCAATGTATGTACATATATTGATAAAATATTATGTCATTCTTACCTCCGTATAAGGTTTATAGTATTTAAAATAAATACATATAACTAAACTTTAAATAAAATAAAATAATTTGTTTTGATTTGTTTCATTTAAACTTATGTATGAACGTTCTTTAAAAATTTAAACTACTTACCAAACTAGCATAAGATATCTGTGTTACGTCATGATGCTCATACGACCTAGAGAGTCTCCAGTGCACCAATAAATCTCTTCTAATACCTTCAAATTTTTTTCTATGGCTGCCCCAAAGGGAGTAAGTACCTTAAAACCAAACCTGTTAAAACCGTTGTAGGAGGTATCTAAACAGGTTGTGTTGTGTTTGGTCTGTGTGTTAAAAGTCTTTGTTGTAAAAAGTAGAAAGCTAATTTTGGTGATTTAATTTCTTATATTCTATCTGATTTTCCTTATTTGTTCTATTTTACAAGTTGAAGATCATTTCTTATCTATTTTACAAAATGAAAGACCTGTTTTATATACATTACTCTCGAAATAATTAAAAACCAAAAGTTGAGTTTATCGGAATGTGTGTTGTAAATAATATAATAAACTTGACGCGTGTTTATTAGCAGATGTTTCAAGACCATTGTCGCCTGTAAACAATAAATTTATGGTTTGAAAATTAACTTAAGATAACCATAAAAAACTGCAAACTGTACTCTGGTAACAAGGCTGTAAGAAAGTTAAAGTAACCAAGAATGACCCCTTGATGCGTCATAGTGGATATGTTTGTCTGTTTTCTAGTTATTATAAGGAGTAGCGTGGTCCAGGGGCTGGAGCTTGGGACCTATAGATATAAGGTTGGTATTTCAGTATTGCTTCTTACATTTTGTTGTTTCCTTCAGAGAGAGTCTTCCGCTGGTACGTCGATAAGTCTACGAATTTACAACACTAAAATCAGGGGTTCTATACCCCTCGGTGGACTCACCATGTGGTTTTACTATATAAAAAATAGACACACATACACACTCCTTTAGACAGATATTACAATAATTATTTCTGTATACCTTGCTGTATAACGAGTACTCCGAGGGTAGCTGTGAGACAACTTACGATGGTTTGGCATCCTGTCCGGTGGGGATCTGTAAACTTTCTCATTCGCTTGTGTTATTGAAATGCAACAGACCAAAGGTACCATATCGGCATGGTATGGAGTTAACTTAAGCCTCGTTACTGGTAATGGTGTTCAGTTTCTTTGACAGGGCCTGGCATGGCCTAGCGCGTTAAGGCGTGCGCTTCGTAATCTGAGGGTCGCGGGTTCGCGCCCGAGTCGCGCCAAACATGCTCGCCCTCCCAACCGTGGGGGCGTTATAATGTTACGGTCAATCCCACTATTCGTTGGTTAAAGAGTAGCCCAAGAGTTGGCGGTGGGTGGTGATGACTAGCTGCCTTCTCTCTAGTCTTACACTGCTAAATTAGGGACGGCTAGCACAGATAGCCCTCAAGTAGCTTTGTGCGAAATTCCAAAACAAACAAACAATTCTTTGACAGTTTCGACAAAGAAACTTATCTTACATTTTTTTCAATTAAGAAAACGCTTACTACGACCCTAAATCAGATTAAAGTTATTTGTTTGAAATGAATAATTCATTTCACTAAGATTTCGGTTTATTTCAGCCGAAAACATATAGCTCTACTTATAAAATTCCCACAGGTGGTTAACTTTATTTAAAATGTGAATAGAACAAGAGTAGGATAAAAATAGTGAGCGTTAAAAAGTAAGAACAAATTTTGTTAAAAATGTTTAAATGAGTGAGTATATGCTCATTCTACTTTCACCTAAGACAGATATTTTATTCTTACTAAGACAGATACCTTTAAATGTATATTTTATTCTTACTAAGGCAGATACCTTCAAATGTATATTTTATTCTTACTAAGACAGATACCATCAAACGTATATTTTATTCTTACTAAGACAAATACCATCAAACGTATATTTTATTCTTACTAAGACAGATACCATCAAACGTATATTTTATTCTTACTAAGACAAATACCATCAAACGTATATTTTATTCTTACTAAGACAGATACTATCAAACGTATATTTTATTCTTACTAAGACGGATACCATCAAATGTATATTTTATTCTTACTAAGACAAATATCATCAAACGTATATTTTATTCTTACTGAGACAGATACCATCAAACGTATGTTTTATTCTTACTAAGACAGATACTATCAAACGTATATTTTATTCTTACTAAGACAGATACCATAAAATGTATATTTTATTCTTACTAAGACAGATACCATCAAATGTATATTTTATTCTTACTAAGACAGATACCTTCAAATGTATATTTTATTCTTACTAAGGCAGATACCTTCAAATGTATATTTTATTCTTACTAAGACAGATACCATCAAACGTATATTTTATTCTTACTAAGACAAATACCATCAAACGTATATTTTATTCTTACTAAGACAGATACCATCAAAGGTATATTTTATTCTTACTAAGACAGATACTATCAAACGTATATTTTATTCTTACTAAGACAGATACCATCAAATGTATATTTTATTTTTACTAAGACAGATACCATCAAATGTATATTTTATTCTTACTAAGGCAGATACTTTCAAATGTATATTTTATTCTTACTAAGACAGATACCTTCAAATGTATATTTTATTCTTACTAAAACAGATACCTTCAAATGTATATTTTATTCTTACTGAGGCAGATACCTTTAAATGTATATTTTATTCTTACTAAGACAGATACTATCAAATGTATATTTTATTCTTACTAAGACAGATACCATCAAACGTATATTTTATTCTTACTAAGACAGATACTATCAAACGTATATTTTATTCTTACTAAGACAGATACCATCAAATGTATATTTTATTCTTACTAAGACAGATACCATCAAATGTATATTTTATCCTTGCTAAGACAGATACCATCAAATGTATATTTTATTCTTACTAAAACAGATACCTTCAAATGTATATTTTATTCTTACTGAGGCAGATACCTTTAAATGTATATTTTATTCTTACTAAGACAGATACTATCAAATGTATATTTTATTCTTACTAAGACAGATACCATCAAACGTATATTTTATTCTTACTAAGACAGATACTATCAAACGTATATTTTATTCTTACTAAGACAGATACCATCAAATGTATATTTTATTCTTACTAAGACAGATACCATCAAATGTATATTTTATCCTTACTAAGACAGATACCATCAAATGTATATTTTATTCGTACTAAGACAGATACCATCAAATGTATATTTTATTCTTACTAAGACAGATACCTTCAAATGTATATTTTATTCTTACTAAGGCAGATACCTTTAAATGTATATTTTATTCTTACTAAGACAGATACCATCAAATGTATATTTTATTCTTACTAAGACAGATACCATCAAATGTATATTTTATTCTTACTAAGACAGATACCTTCAAATGTATATTTCATTCTTACTAAGGCAGATACCTTCAAATGTATATTTTATTCTTACTAAGACAGATACCTTCAAATGTATATTTTATTCTTACTAAGGCAGATACCTTCAAATGTATATTTTATTCTTACTAAAACAGATACCTTCAAATGTATATTTTATTCTTACTAAGGCAGATACCTTTAAATGTATATTTTATTCTTACTAAGACAGTTACCATCAAACGTATATTTTATTCTTACTAAATTTTCTAACAAGACCTCACCTTAGCTTTTCGTTGTTCAGAAATAAAAGTAAAATAATATTACGAGTTAACTATATTACTTACTGTGTTCTAATCTGTGTTTTTGACTTGTTTTGCAAAGAAATGAACAAAAATAAAATTAAATAGATAAAGATTTATCAATAACTTACATAATTAATATTTAAGAATAGGATATACATTTAGGCATAATTTTGTGCTTTGTATGATTTTAGAAGATAATATCTTCTGTTGGTGTTTATCATTGACATAGTTCTATTGAGTTAAATAGATAAACTACATTTGCTTCAGGTAATAATTATCTATGGTATTTTATTGATAACAACTTTTGAATTGCATGCTCGTATAAAGAAATTAACGCCCTTAAAACCAGAAATTATAGTCTGAAGGCATTTCAAAAATGACAAAAATTATGTTTTTCAAACCTTAAAAATATTCAGTTTTATCTCACTAGATGGTAGCTCAGTCACACGGCTAACAGTTATATTTTCAGTTAACGCAATTAGCTGACAGCATAACTAAGTGTTCCTTGAACTATTGTTTTTCATTGTTTTTTTTTAATTTTTGGTAACGCATATTTTATTATCTTGAGGCTTCATCTAATCTTTAAAACTGTATATATTTGCTTACAGTATAGCTTCTTTCGACAAGTGAAATACTAATTATAAAAATGTATCATCCGTACACAGGTATTTGAAATATAACTAAATACTCATGGTATAATAGCCGTTTTCTCTCTCAATCTCATAAAAAAAATAATTGTTGCTCTAGTTTTCTTTTTCTAATTTGTAAATTACAAAATAATACAAAGCACTGGAATTTGCTGACAAAAATATCTAATATTAAAAAAAAATCTCAACTGATATTTTTTCTATCAACACTAGATTTTCTTTGAGAGGCCGAGAAAACACCAATAGGTATATGAAATTCATATCAGCATGCATTAATTTTAAAACTTCTATATAATCCCATCTACTGACAACAGATGGCAATAAAGTCACATTAATGCATGCAACATCTTTCTTATTTGATTAATCTTTCTGAGGGTATATTGATGGTGTTAAAATAGCTTCTTTGGCACTTAGGAAATATATTTTTATATAATGATAAAAGAAATACCCATGAAACCGATTATATTACATTAAAATATTTATAATAATTCTTCTGAATTAATAATTTTTGTTTATTTTGCTTACTACAGTAATTATTTATTTTTTCAAGAGTATAAGAAAGAAAGTAAATCAAACACTCTTTATTATTACTTTGCTTGTGAATACCAAAGAATGAAATCACTTGTTTCAAACAACACTCATTATTATTACTTTGCTTGTGAATACCAAAGAATGAAATCACTTGTTTCAAACAACACTCATTATTATTACTTTGCTTGTGAATACCAAAGAATGAAATCACTTGTTTCAAACAACACTCATTATTATTACTTTGCTTGTGAATACCAAAGAATGAAATCACTTGTTTCAAACAAATCACTTTGTTTCAAACAACACTCATTATTATTACTTTGCTTGTGAATACCAAAGAATGAAATCACTTGTTTCAAACAACACTCATTATTATTACCTTGCTTGTGAATACCAAAGAATGAAATCACTTGTTTCAAACATTTTTCACAAGCTCATAATTACAGGTCTTTAATAGTTATGATATCAGAGAAACACATTGGTCCATGAAGTTTTAATATAAAACAATAAAAAACCTTGCTACCCAAGCGTATTGGAAAGGAGAACTTTTTCTCCTTCAAGAAGAAGAAAGATAGCTGTCAATAAGACAATAATTTTTATTTTCTCCGTAAAACATTTAAAACTGAAATTATGCTTTTCAAAGTATTCGAGGGATAATTGTAATTACCTATATTCTTGTTATGACAAAGAAAAACAACACAGCATGCACTTTTTAGTGATATATATATATACAAATAAAGAATACAAAGCTTGGGTCCGTTTTGCTGTTTAAATAGGAGTAACCTATCTGAAGAACAAACTATATGGACTGAACACGGGGGACCCTCATCACTAAAATGTAAGGATTTCCATGATGTGAAGAGCCGAACGTTAGCATGAGTCCAATCAAACATGAAAAGTTGTTTTCTAATGCCTACACGTTCTGCAAAGCGTGGTAAGCAGAAGATGGTTCGCTTTTAAAACGCCACTACAATAGGTAAAAGACTTCTACAAAGTAGAATATTTTCTATTAAACCATGAGAAAACCGTAACTTGACAACATGAGTTTGACGTAACCAGCAGGCCTCAGTTCTCATATTGAACCAATAGTTCAAACCAAAGACTAGAAAATCTGGTAGCCCAACACAAAGAGGCACAAATGATCTACCTACGATTGTTTATTATGTAAAATGATAAATTGTGGTGTTTCAAGGATACGCAGACAGGTGAAACTTCATTTGGTCTTATATCTTGTTTATAGATGAATTTACTTCGTCTTTTGATCACAAAATATGACACTTATATGTATTTTGAGAGACACTGGAGATCAAGTCAAAAGCAACTTTAACAGACGAAAACATATATATATATATACGATGATTGTTGCACAATAGGTTTGGCAGAAGTTTGCAATGATGGCCACACTGGATCTTATGCGCTACATCATGACTTTATGAACATCAAGTGATATACAAATGTAGCCTTACGGCCACAACTTTACAATATGTAGAGTTGACCATAACGTTATGTTTTTTAAAACACCCATTTTTCTTGTTTCAACTGGTTACCAATAAAATATCTCTAATGAAGTCTGGACAATATTATCCTAGCAAGTTTTTGGTTCAGTCATTTTAAGCATCTAATATTAATGTATAATTTGCATAAGGGTATGAGGTTATCACATGTACTATTAGCAAATAACATCTAATCGTCTATTTGTGTACTAAGTCTACAGAACAAAATGAGTATTTGTAAATACATATTGCAACGGTAGATATTTGTATGTCAGATCAAATGACCGATATGTGACTTTTTTTGCTTAAACATGAATCCAGTAGTACCACTGATGTTACTTGCTAAAGTAATTCTTCCATATCACAACCAAAATGTTGAAAACTTATCTGTCCATTAATTGTTTTGAGTAGTGTATTTGACATTGACAGTTACTGATAATTATTTGCTTTTTCAATGAATGTCATAGTAAGCTCATTTGTAACATTAAACACCATCAACTATTAGAAACTCATATCAAACAATTTTGAAAATACTCGTTTTTGTGATCATCATTTTATGAGAAATGCTTTCTGCTCCATATATTGATTATTTTAAAATGTTAATATAAACGCCATATATAAATATCAGTAATCCATTTGGATAAAAGCCATGAAGTTAGTAGATAATGGTACAATAGTGTGAACGTGTACTACGATACATTGTCAAGAGAGAGAAAGAGACCTCGACCAATGATAAAATGATATCCTAAAAGCTAATAAGTGGGTTATATTTAATATTATACCTTAAATATTTTTCACTCTTAATTTGTTTTCCTTAAATAAAATGTTTTCTTTGTTACTATTCTACGAAAGATAAATCTCTAATATCCAATGTATTTTGCATTGTCCTAAGGTCCACACAACAATTTGATATAATATATAAACAGCTGTTCCACATAGATTCATTGTATATTTTATAATATGATGACGGATGTAACGCAATACTTTCTAAAACAAAACGACAGTTAGTAGAGTTTTAAATTTGATATTTTATAGGAAATGATAAAAATCAGCTACTTAGAAAGAAACCAATTGCATGTGTATGGGGACAGATATGTTAGACTATGTATATAACAGAAGATGCGCTAATTTAATGTTTAGGTCTGAAAGAAAGTTGGAAAAGGTTATAATGAGTAGTAAAATCGAAATAAGCAGAGCAAAAGTCAGACAGAAACTCACTTAGCTTGAGGTTATTAGAATATGAATGTTACATGAGAAGCCTGAATCAAGTAAGTTCGTGCTTGCAGCAAGGAATAGAGAAAAATGGAGTGTTATAGTGGTCGTCCTTCAGAATCAGGGGGTACGGGATGATTAATAATGTTCTACAGTAATTCAGTGTATACATTTCTTATGATATTGAGTCGAATTCAACAAACAACGTACTAAATATATACATATGAAGATGAAAAACGAGAACCTTAAGAAAACAAACTAAAAATTGGAAAATAACAGAGTATAATTACAAATGTTTTAGGTTTAATTAATATTTATACGATTCATTGTCTTAACAAATTTGTAGAGCAGTGTAAGGTGTCTTAGGCTTTTAACATGTGATCAACTACCACTAGCAACTGGTCTACTGACTATTTGGAGTATATTTGATTTTTCACTAATGCATATGTAAATTTATATAAAACACTGGAATATTAAGTTATTCAATTTTCTTTTCTTTTTCAATTTTTAATCGATTTCGTGACATAAATGGTCACTTCTTTAATCTGCAATTTTACTGAGCATCTGTAACAAAAAGATACAAATACTATTTTTCAATTAAATACAAGTAATAGTTTCTTTAGCAATACAAGTAGCTGTAAAAATATCATCGGTTATGCTATAACTTTCACTTCTGTTATATTGCATGAAGACCTGAACTAAATTATGCTAAAAACAAAATAATAACTTTTTAAGGATTTGTTAACTGACTTGCATAAATTTGATCTCATGTATAATGATAGTAACATACAGACAGATACATAGGAACTGTAAAAATGCATATTGCTGGGAGTAATGAATACTCAATAAGATTTTACTTGTTCATTGAAACCATCATAATATTTAAAGTGATATGTACACAAACAGATGTTCTTGAAGAAATTTTTTTTGAAATTTCACATGTGGTATTTTCGGGTGAAACTGATTTACCCCAAGATTGAATACGATAATTCCTCCGTATAATGGAAGTTTTGACCAGATGTGTTATGAAGTAATGCTAAAAACATGAAAACATATACTAATACAGCTCCCTCCTCTCAGATAAACTACAAGACTATCAAAAAGAGAACACGTCATGAAACTTACAAAATAAAAACTAAGAGTATTACATACAATAACCCTTGTCAAACACATTATTCAACTAAACCTTCTAAAATATATTAAAATAAAAATAAGTCCTGTTAAATGGCATATGGAATAGGAATAAAATATAAAATATAATAAAAGAAGACACAGATATATGTACAAAATATATACAATATATTATTATATTAAAAGTAAATAATCAAAACGTAAAATACATACAATACTAACTTAAATCAAACGTGAGGTTTCAGTTCTCTCACCATAATCTATTCAGTCTTCAAGTTAACAATTGCCTATTCATGGATCATTTTATTAATCTTTGTAGCTCTTGGGTCTTGGCAAGTGATATACTCCTTCCTATGCTGTGATAGTAGTATAGTCTTCCATCAAACCAGCCACCACTCTGTTATAGAGGCCTTAAGCCTTTTCTTCATTTATTAGCCATCTCCTGACAGAACGTCTTGTAGATTGAAGCTTATATTTAACGTGAATCAATTTTTAGTCACCTTCAGTAGTTTTGTTGGAAGTTCCATTCTCACATGGCCATGGACTTGTTCATGGCTTCACGTTTGAATGATGGTGGCTCAACCATCATTTTAGTAGAAGCCTCTTACTTTGTCTAAATAGGTTGGCAAGTAGATGTAGTCCTTTTCATTGAATAGAATTTCCATCTGTTTTGAAGACTCATTCAGTGACTTGCTAATATGGACCTGAATGATGGTCATTGTCATGGTAGCATTGGGTGTTGTAATTCAAACTAACAGTGTTGTCATGAATATGCTATTACTGGTCATGAAAAGTTCATAGTCTTTCTAAATCGAAATGACACTTAGAAATCAGTGCTGAGCTCTAACTTTATTGGGAATGTGGATAAAAATACATTCCCTATAGATGTGATATCAGTTCATAGGAAGATAATTTCCTAACTGTAAGCCTGCACACATCATACAATTAGGTGTGATAAAGTAACTGGAGCAAAGTGTATTGTTCAATGATACAATGATATATTGGAAGTAAATTTCTAATTCCTAACTTTCGGACTACTAATCAAAATCAAAATGTAACTAAGCCCATGTAACACTTGTGCCTACACAAAAATAAACCTTAGGGATTTAAACGCCAGTTCAACTTCCTCAATCCTTTCAAATTAAAGTGTGTCTCAGTTTTAATGAGAGCAGAAAATGGTACTACTGTCTTGGAGAAATTGATCACAAAAGTCAGAAATATGAAAGAAAACCAAGGAAAGTGTAAACTTCTCACTTCTTCACAGGTTGAAGCCAGTCAATCATCTCTGCTATACTAACAGAGCATACGGAACACTATTTCTTCCAACAGTGTCACCAAGAAACTCCATTTCTGTGCACATACTTGTGGTTTCAATTCAAGCTCGTTGTTTTATTCACAGGATCGCCATTTTGAGGTTCTCAGACACAGAATGAAATGTGTGACCAAGTATCGAAACATCATTGACATTCACTGCTGGCCAAAATCTTAAGGCCAATAAATATGAAGAAAAAATATGCATTTTGCGTTGTTAGACTCAACCACGTATTTGAGTAGAGCTTCGAAAGATGAAAATAAGAAAAGGGAAAATAAAAATGATAAACTTTTTAGCATTTAATAAGGAAAATGTGAACACTATAAAATTAACCTAAAATATTCTAGTTGGTCAAAAGTTTAAGACCATACTGAAACGAATCGTTAATCGGTAAACACGTAACGGAATTTAGTCATTTATGTTCAAACAGTAGCGTTGTCAACATTTCTCACTGATATCTCCTGTGTTACATTGGGTAAAAGCATGGCAAAGGTTGAACGTGGCAGAATTGTGGAGCTGCAAAGGCAAGGTCTCTCTCAACGCCCCATCGCTGTTGAGATTGGGCGTAGTAAAACTGCTGTTGCAAATTTATTAAAAGACCCCGAGGAATACGGAACGAGAATTTCAAGTGGTCGGCCCAGGAAAATTTCACCGGCGTTGAGCAGTAGGATTCGACAGGTTGTCCGGCAAGACACCAGCCAATCGTCGAACCAGATTAAGACCCTTACGGACGCAGAATGCAGCACAAGAACAATAAGACGGCATCCACGAGAGAAAGGTTTTAAAAACCTTAACGTCTTCAAAGGCCACGCCTCCTTCCACACCACGAAATACTTCGGTTAAACTTTGCTGAGAAACACTAAACATGGGACGTAGAAAAGTGGACGAAGATTTTGCTCTCTGATGAGAAAAAATTTAATCTGCATGGTCCAGATGACTTCCAACGTTACTGGCACAATAAGGATATCCCACCGGAAGCATTTGTTACACGACACAGTGCAGGAGGTTACATAATGATTTGAGGTACTTTCTCCTTCCATGGAACAAAGGAGCTTCAGGTTTTACAGGGGGGTCAAACAGCAGCTGGCTACATTGGCATGTTGGAGAGAGTATCCTTATTGACCCTCGTTTGTGTAAACATGACTGGATCTTACAGCAGGTCAACGCCGCAATCTACAATGCCCTCAGGACAAAGAACTTTTTCATGGCGAATAACGTGATTCTTTTGGCCCATCTAGCGTTTTCGCTCGAACTGAACCTCATTGAGAATGTATGGGATGGATGGCAAGGGAAGTCTATAGAAATGGACGTCAATTCCAAACAGTGTATGATCTTCGTGAAGCCATCTTCACCACTTGGAATAACATTCCAGCCAGCCTTCTGCAAAATTCTTATATCGACCATGCCAAAGCGAATGTTTGAAGTTATTCGCAATGACGGCCGCGCAACTCACTACTAAGACTTGTTGTTATTTTCTTTAAAGCAAAGTCACACAAGGATATATGCTGTGTCCACTGTAGTGAATTTAACCCCATAAGTTACTGTTGTAATTCCTTAAACATATTGCTCTTCTACTGGGTAACAAAGATCATGGTCAGACCCGGCATGGCCAAGCGGTTAGGACACTTGGCTCGTAATCTGAAGGTCGCGGGTTTGAATCCCCGTCACATCAAACATATTCGCTCTTTCAGCCGTGGGGCGTTCTATATATGACGATTTTCACTATTCGTAAGTTCTCGGTGAGTGATGATGACTAGCTACCTTCCTTCTTGTCTTACATTGCTAAATTAGGGACAGATAGCACTGATGGCCACATGTAGCTTTTCGCGAAATTAAAAAATAAACAAACAAAGATGATGGTAAATAACCGTTGTTCTGGAGTAATGTTTAAATGTTGAGTTTAAGCTGTTTCATTTGTTATTGTCTACGATTTTACAGTTGGCAGTTGCGGTGTATGATATTAATTACTACATAAAGCTGTCTCTAATAATCTCGTTGATATTGTCACGCGGTACGACAACATTGCTTCATCACTAAAAACTGTTTTATTATAAATCTCTATTTTTTAACAACTCCCTTGTTGAGGGAACGTGAAACCACACGATATTTGCACTAACGTTTCTGTTTAGTCATTTCAAAAAAGGTTATTTGACTGTTGAAGCTCGAAAAGTTGCTGTTTTGAAGTAAGCACAAAGCTACACGATGGGCTATCTGTGCTCTGCCTACCTCGGGTATCGAAACCCGGATTTTAAAGTTGTAAGTCCGCAGATATTCCGCTGAGCCACTGGGGGGCGAAGCTCAAGAGAACTGATGATGTTTAAAAAATAAAATAAAATTAAAATTTTATAAAAGGTTTTTTACTTGTTCGTTTGTAGCTAAGGAAACATCTGTACTGTCTAATATATTTGCTGTGCCTACTTCGTGTATCTAAAACATACTCTTTAACATTGTAAGCCTTCGAAAATACGTAAAGAATAGCTTTTATAAATAAATCGATTAAAGTCATTAACGTTAAATTAATAATATTGAACTAAGAAAGTTAAAAAGTGCGCAACAATACATCAAACAGTTTGTGGTGATTCCAGAAGATGAAACATTAACTAACGAAACTGAAGCATAACATTTCTAATTGATTGCGGCTTGACTGACGTAAGTTCGAAACCATTTCAATGACGATGTTCATCCTTTCGGCCATGGAGGCAGTATAATTTAATAGTTATTTCCAGTATTTGTTGGTAAAAGAGTAGTTTAAGAGTTGGCAGAGGGTGTTTATGACTAGTTGCGCTCCCTCTAGTATTACACTGCTAAATTAGGACTGCTAAAGCAGAAAGCACTCTTGCAACTTTGCGCGAAATTCCAAATCAACCAATGATTTATTTTGGATACATAAATTAGATTGTTTGAAATTTTATATTTTCTAAAGTTAAATTTTTATCTGATGTACAAATTAAATAACACTTTTTAAATTGTAATTTACGCAAAGTTTACATCTTAAAAACTGTAAAAAATAAATGTTTTAAATATTGAATGTCACAATTAATTAATCTAAATTATCTTCTTCACGCTTTTGATTAATGAGAGGTGTGCTTCTGCGCTTGTTGGTATTATTTCTGTAACTGATGATAGAGGCAGCGTATTGCTGATGGAGTGTAACATATTGCGTTTTGTCGAGCGGAAGTCCCATTTTTGGAAACACCCCTGCTTTACTGGATTTTACTAGTCAACATTTAGAACGTGGCTTCCTGTGTTTGGAATTTTTTCTAAAACTGTGGGAGAGGAGCCACTGTTTAGAAACTTATAATTTTTAGTATGCTTTCGAGATCATTATTTTTGTTATTTTCAAATATTTTATAAAGTACATTTTTTAATACATTTATCTTTTACGACGTCTTTTACAACTTAATGATATAAATTTTGCTCCCCTTGTAGCTAAACCTAGATTTCCAAAGGTTAAATCTTGTTATCTTAGCAACTTGTAACATCCTAGCAGTTGTGTTATTCTTTGGTTCGTCGAATTGCAGACAAGTGAAGAAGTGACTTGTTGACATAGCTGTTACCAGATGGCAGCATAGACAAACATGACTCTAACTTCCGGTATTCGTGACGTCTGTTGCAAATTCTGTCACGTTATTATAAGTATGATTAGTATTATACGTAATCTCTTTCATGTATATGCATATCAAAAGATTAGGAATATTTTATGAGAGAGTACAGCAAGATAGCGGCTTTCTTTTATGGGTATGAAACAGGATATGCTATTTTTAATTATGAGAAAGTTTAGACAGAGGAAAGTATGTTTAAAAGGCTTTGTTTTAGTGAACTGCACGTGCTTAGAAAGTGTTTTGGACGACTCGTTAGCTTATGTAAGAGTAGAAATGGATCTTAAACCTCTCCTAATATTTATATAGCTCCAAGAATAAATACTTTCCTAATACTTTTACCCCTAAACAACTAATTACCTTTACAACTCACAAGGGCAGAAAGGGATTTCTTGAGTTTGGAAATTTGGAAATCAAAATATTTTTAAACAGAGAAATATAAGGTATACGACAACAAGTATAACTGCGAAACGTTTTATTATATATATATATATATATATATATGCAAACGTTGCTGAAATGCGTAGAAATACTCTTTTCTACATACGTATCGTACAACTATGCATTAATTAATGAGATGCATCATATTTTGGCAATGGACCGTCATGCAAATGCTTGAAATAGACTTTTATTTGAACAGAGATTATATTTAATCGCGACACTTCAATACTAGCTGTAAATATGTACATGCACTGACTCATGTTGCTGAGAGGAGATATAACGTCAGTGTCCTTCGAAAAGTTTAATTTACACGAAGTACTAGTTCTAAAACTTGAAATGTCTATTTTTGTTAGACTTAATCACAATCTAACCCAGTTTCAACGCAATATAACAAACATCTTTATTGTGATAAAGTGAGATTACATTGAGCAACTGAACATTTCTTTGCTGTCACATTGCGACTTTAAATCTTACATACCCTATTTCGTAGGACAATGGGAATCTTGCCATAAGATGTAGTGCTGACAATGAACCTGAATTACTTCACCTTGACTGAATGTGTTATAAACTGGACCCCAGTGAAATATAGTGAAACAATATTTATTTCAAACAAGGATGTAAATAAACTTATAAGACAATTAAATAGGGTACAGATCTGTAATTATATTGTTATACCAGCATCTTAGCTCATTCTTACGTTAAAATCTTCCTATCTTGACTAGTTCCTGAATATCTCATTCCAGACTGAAAAACGTACTAAAACAATAATGTTATTATTCTCAAACAAAAGGCGCTCAGCACGTATATCACCTGACTTGCCGGTAGCAAAGATTACTGTCACATTCTATACCGTGTGTTTCATACTACAGCAATCTTCTCTATAAGAAAGTGCATTTGCTACCTAATTCAATGAGTAATCAAGTAAAAATGAATTTTTACAGTCATGGCTCTTTAGACTGACTTTCTGTAATACGAATAGATATTAAACGTACAGAAAAAAAGCAAGTGTTAATTAAAGGTTGGAAATCATGTCATATGTCTGCATATCACACTTGTCTTATTTAATTTACCTTAAAAACATATCATGTACCAGTCGAGAGAGCTGTGTTATTTACACCACAGCTCAAACGAATGAAATATTTTATTTAAAAATGAGAAAATAATAATACACGTACGAAAATAATAGAAATGTAAATAAAATATACTAAAACGTAAATTGAAACATAAAATTTATATTAAATACAGGGTACCATTACAATACTAATATATAGGGTACCACTAAAATATGAAAATATATATTGTTGTGTATTATAACTTATTTCGGACAAGTCACCATTTCATTATGTTATGTATTACAATTTTTAATTTAGATTTAGAAGTTAAATAAATATTGATGTGTATCACATTTATGATATTTTGCAAAAAGATTAATACATACAGTTTTCTTTCTTAACATAAATATATCTTAATATACAAACAACAATATAAGTTATAATAGCAGTTATTACAAAAAATGACTTATATGCAAAAATTTTACAAAGGTCCAAAGTTAATTCACTGAAGTTAAACGGTTTCTAATGTTCGAAATCTGTAAACGTTCCTGGTCAAAAATCTGCAGTTTCTGGATTAATAAGTGTTAATCACAGTTATAACTTCCAAGGTTTATAATATACTAACTGTAGCAACACAACAGTATATTATACTAACGTATTGCGACGGATACCTTATATAATCATTAGGCAAGGTTCTCGAAAGTTCAGTTGGTAACAATGTAAAACATATGTTGTTGATTCATACGCTCGATAATCTTCTCAAGTTTAGAGAATAGGCGTGAATTTCGCAGTACATATTTAATAGCATGAAGTTATATTATTTAACTAGTCAAAACAAACATTGATATTAAAATAAATACAAAACAGAAATCCGTTACAATATTAAAAACAGGGTACAACACCAAAATCAAACTTATAAAAGAACAAAAGAACTATTTTATAAGACAAAATCGCTACTTTAACATAAAACCACGTGAAAAAATATGAATAGTATCAAATTGCAGTTTCCCGGTAAACTTAAAAATTTACATCATTACAATTGCGAGTAAGAAAACAATAATAAAATGAAAATTAGCCCTTTGTAACTGTAAATTGTACAACACAACCAAAATCCAAATAACCACTCTTTAGAAGGGAAACACAGATCATTTAAATAATAGAAGACATGCAAAAATGAAATAAAACATTTTTTATTTACAACAACATCAAATAAATCAAAACATTCGTTGTACGTATGTGACAAATGACATGGAAAAGCTCTTTACAAATATATAAATAAATATGCAACTTGTTTCTAACGTTACACTACACTAAATGAATAAAACAAAATTAAGTAAAAATAACTGTGCACAAACCCAAGATGAATCTTTATATACTCTTCAGTTTACGATCAGTGCTAACAGAAATATAAAGTATATATATATATATATAATTAAAACCTTACTTAATATACTTTGTATATAAAATAAAAATCAAAATAAGTGTCTATGATGTATGCAAAAACTGCGTATTTGCAGTACACATAAAAATACACAGCCATTTACTGAACCTTAAATAATATTACCACTAGAGGGTTGAAGGATTGTCTTTGGCCCTTCATGGCTTGGTAGTCAGGATGTCGGGCGTGTTCGAATCCTGTTACTGAGCTTGCCCCCTCTTCGTTCGAAGTTGTATTATAATGTGATAGTCTGCCTGTATTATAATGTGATAGTTTGTCTGTAGTATAATGTGATAGTCTGCCTATAGTATAATGTGATAGTCTGCCTATAGTATAATGTGATAGTCTGCCTATAGTATAATGTGATAGTCTGCCTATAGTATAATGTGATAGTTTGTCTGTAGTATAATGTGATAGTCTGCCTATAGTATAATGTGATAGTCTGCCTCTCCTTTAATTCACATATTATAGCCTTTCTCTTCCAGGTATAATCCAAGCAGCTCCACTCTGTACCCTCTCCAAAATTTAATGTCCTTTTTAAAGTCACAACATAATGCTTCAAAAGTGGCCGAATCATTGACCTATACATTAAAATTGTAATCAATTTAGACTTATATTTTATATTTCTGTAAATACAACCTAAAATATTATTTGCTCTGTTACTATAGTAGTAGTAACAGTAAATTTCTTAAATGGCTTAAGATTCTGATCAACTAAACATCAAGATTCTTTTATTTCACGACAGTGTTAAAGTTATTCAAAACTAAATCTATTAAAATGATAATATCCAACATGCGTTATCTTGCATTTAATATAACAAAAAGCCATAACTGAAGCTCAACAAATACTTCAAATCGTTTTGTAAAGCTCCAGCATCCTTCTCACAGCCACCAACATAAATACCATAATAACCAAAACAGACTAACCACTGTACAAGCAACAACCTGTACCATCTTACAACAAAAATAAATTAACACAAACATTTCTTTTCCTATCAGAATTCCTACAGACACAAGTTTAGGAAAGCTAAAGACGAGTATGAAGTAATATAAACCGAGAGTTACTTCTTGCTTGTCTGTACCCTCACAGTCTGCACTTGTACTTATTTCATTTGTACCTTGTACTAAAAAAAATTTAAGAAAATATTCACTAAGGTTTCGTGCTTCTCAAAATACTGCAGCCTGCATGACTGAAAATATTGGATGAAGATCTGCAACACTGGGTGCAACAAGAATCCTTTGTAAGTTTATATTCTACAGATAGTTTCATCCACGTGGAAATCATTTGATTTGATACATTCTAAACATTACTTGGTACATAGTTTCATCCGCATGGGAATCATTTGATTTGATACATTCTAAACATTACTTGGTACATAGTTTCATCTACATGGGAATCATTTAATTTGATACATTCTAGACATTTCTTGGTACATAGTTTCATCCACATGGGAATCATGTGATTTGATACATTCTAAACATTACTTGGTACATAGTTTCATCCACATGGGAATCATTTGATTTAATACATTCTAGACATTACTTGGTACATAGTTTCATCCACATGCGAATCATTTGATTTGATACATTCTAAACATTACTTGGTACATAATTTCATCTACATGGGAATCATTTGATTTGATACATTCTAGACATTTCTTGGTACATAGTTTCACCCACATGGGAATCATGTGATTTGATACATTCTAAACATTACTTGGTACATAGTTTCATCCACATGGGAATCATTTGATTTGATACATTCTAGACATTTCTTGGTACATAGTTTCATCCACATGGGAATCATGTGATTTGATACATCCTAAACATTACTTGGTACATAGTTTCATCCACATGGGAATCTTGTGATTTGATACATTCTTAACATTACTTGGTACATAATTTCATCCACATGCGAATCATTTGATTTGATACATTCTAAACATTACTTGATGCTGCTAGTAAAAACCAGGAATAATATTGGTGTTGTGGCTACAATATTTAGGAACATATGCACAAACTCAGACCAACCCAAGCTAAATAGAATGATCCACAATAGAGTATATTTATTGTTGTAGAGAGCTGGCAACACCAGAAATTTATACATCAAAACATTGCATCGTTATATGCCAGTCAATCCATTCACTTCAGATGGCGGCACAGAAAATTAGAAACCAACAAATTCAGTAAAACAGAAGATGTATCATTCAGTAACGCAAGAATTCATTGCACATTATACGCTCAGAAATAACACAATTCTCTCATTTCAGATGGAAGAGTAGAGAAGGTGCACATACTTAAGTGTACTGACGAGAGTTTAACGAGTATTACATGATCTAATTCATAGAACATTTACTACCCCGTTAGACAGGATAAGCATAAAATATTGGATGAAAATTTTACTTTAAACATTACTTGGTAGCTCATAAAGTATGAATTTCAATACCGTTTCTGAATGATCATCTTCATCTGTGCAAACTTTTCATGTTCTAAGCATCACATCAACAAGCAGCCAACTCCTGATATCCTGAAAGTATTTTGTATTGAAACTAAAGTTGCAGTCCCTTTACGTTCATTACATTTTTATTAAAGAAGCCGTTGTAACTTTGGATAACACTATGTAACACAAATTTTGTTCCTGGATAGTATTTGTTATTTCTTAATTATTTATATTGTAAAAGTACAGAAAATGGCCAATATTTCCTTCAAACTTTGCTTTTGTGACCTGGAGAATGAAATTTAGAAATTAATTTATTTTCTATGCAAAAACGGGAAATTTTTTACATTTTCATTTATATAAGGTCTGAATAAAACAACATATGAATCAAGATTTACGTGTATTTATACTAAAGTTACACAAAAATGAACAAAAATGTTTAGAAGTGAGTAGTTTTTTGAGATTTGTGACTGTAATGTAAATCACTTTCACGTATCAGCCCACAAATATAGTCTCCCATCATGTTTTCGTTATTCGCTCCCAGGTCACAAAAGCAAAGTTTGAAGAGAAAAATAGGTCTTTTCCATTTACTTTAGGCATGAGCAATTGGAAAATAACACTTTCTGCCCGGGACCAAGACAAAGTAAAATTTTGTTACATAGTGTAATCGAATGGCAATCATAAAATTTAATGCATATATTTGATCTTGAAATACCATCCTACAGCTGGGAAATAAATAAATACCACTTTCTTCCCGCCATCGATTTCCAAATCAGCTACTGTCGTAACTAATGTTATCTCAGCCAAGATTTTAGTTAATCATTGGAGGTCTAATGCTGCTCATTGTAATCCAAGTATTTGATCGAGTTAAACGTTTAACCAAACATATTCAGCATCAAACACTGCAATGATCGTCTCTGGATCTGTTCAGTCCAGGCAGTTACTTATTATAAATATTTAGGGAAGTGGTTTAAACCTTCCTCGATCGTATCCTTAAATAGTCATGGAAACCTTGGAGGTTGGCATAAACCTTTGTCGTGTCGTCTCTAATTTAACATCAAGTTAAGATAATATTAACATTGGATGCGTGGTTAAGTAGACAAGTACAGGGACTACATCACTCAGAGCAGTGTTTTAGGCTCCAGAACGTGGACTACAAAATGGTGTTATTTTCAGGTCCCAAATTTTGTGATCATTTATGCGCGTGACCAACGGTCACTCTCATATCAAAATTGAAGATGTTGCATTTCTGGGGCATGATATAATTTGCTAGTAGGAAACATCACTATGGATTTATATGCAGTATTATGATATTATTTTCAAACAAGAAAGAGGATGTGATACTACAATTACAAGACCTATTTCCATGAGTATTAGGTTGAAATTAACTTAGCAGCTCCCTTGGCTGACTTAAAGAAAATGTATGTTTAATATCCATACCCTATAAAACATTCAATTTGTAAACTGTACGTATTTGGAGAATTCAAATTAGAGTAAATTCAGTATGAGCTATATAGTTAGAAAATCTAGTTTATTAAAAAGTTTTAACTTTAAAATTTACCTTCACCAAGGTTTTATAATTAGTGGACTTCTATTATTCAGCACCATAAACTATGTTTTGATGTACTACTTATCTTCACCAACGTTTTGTAGTCAGTAGACTTTTATTATTAAGTAAGCAAAAATACCAGAAGGAAATTAATACGTGAAAGTTCTCAATAAACTTTGGTTTATACATACGTCTTAAAATATTATTTTATATACATTAAGTTTTATAACATGTTTAAGTTTAATTACATACGTTAGTGTGAGTACAAGTATTGTAAATAAGTTGGTGAAATTTAAGCCTTATATTTCAGTGGCAAAAAAGTTATATACCAACATCGAAGAAAATCAATTTAATCTCTTTTTGGCATTTCGTAATTAAAACACACTTAAGTACATATTTATAATTCAGAGATTAATTTCTTGAATTGAAACTGGAAATGTCCCTGAAGACGCTTCAGTTATACGGTTTCATATTTTTGTGTTCCGAAGCATCTTAGCAGGCATAAAATAATCACATTATTATAAAGCGATAAGAACATTAACAGATTATTAGATTCACTAAATGAATTATTTCAGATTGTTAACATTTTGTCTTTTGTTTTTTAGATATTAGGCTTAAACTTCAATAACTTTCTTAGATCAGCTTTATTGTCAAATTGGTCAGTAAAAATGTTGGAATACATAAGTAATAGGTTAAAACAAATAAAATAACTACTTTCATAAAGTAATATAATTTATTTGAAAAAAACGCTCGAAAGTTTCATATAATGATAATTAAAACGTGCACTCCCGCATTTTTAAACTAATCTGAAAATCTGATAAAAAAGGTCCATCATAATACCATAAAAGTATGTGAATTAATTATCCCAAAAAAAGTATGTGAATTAATTATCCCAAAAAAGTATGTGAATTAATTATCCCATATATTAGATAAAAAAAACAACTTATATCTCAGTGGCGTTACTCACTCACTGTCCTCCGCTGGTACAGCGGTATGTCTATGGATTTACAACGTTAAAATCACACACCCACTATTCTTATTAGATGCCATATTTTTGTATGAGTGGAATGCAATGATTTTGACGTTTAAGTAATTTATTATTTATATGAATCCCTTTCAACCAACATTAAAACAGATATGTCGTTTTCAAAGTTGACTAAATTTTGTTATTTGGAGAATATTTCTGAAATAAAATTAATAGTCAATATCATATATTTTGAAAATATGCTTATATTACATGTCTATTCTTAACGGCCCGGCATGGTCAAGTTATTAGGGCGCTTGATTCGTAATTTAAGGGTCAAGGGTTCAAATCCTCGCCCCACCAAGCATGCTTGGCCTTTCAGCCGTACTGCGTAATAATGTGACGGTCAATTCATTATTCGTTGACAAAAGAGTAGCTCAGGAGTTGACAGAGAATGGTGATGACTAGGTGCCTTCCCTCTAGTCTTACAGTGCAAACTTAAGGATAGCTAGCGCAGATAGCCGTAGGTGTAGCTTCCTGTAAAATTTAACTGAAAACAAATAAACAATTTTTTTGTATTAGTTCACAGTTGTGCGTATTTCAACTTGTACTATCATTATGTTTGTTTGGAATTAAGCACAACGCTATACAATAGGCCGTATGTCCTCTGCACGCCATGGATATCGAAACTGTTTCTAGCGGCGTGAGTCCGAAGACATGCCGCTGTGCCACTGAGTGAACATTATGTTCATATTTAATTCAATAAATGTTACTTGTGAATACTATTTTGGTCTCTCGAGGTACAAAACATCATTTAATAATACGAACAAATAAAAGGACGATGTACAGTGCTGCCCTTAATAAGCACAGAATAAAAACACAACTCGACAGAAAGTGAGATAAGAGTTGAAATTTTGTTGAACTGTGGTAATGCAGTTATATTCGTACGTCCTAGTCTGACGTCACAAAGACTGCACCTGAGACACGCTAACCACGCCACAAGCAACGCGAGACTGAATTAAACTCAGTGCCAAGATGTAGCTGCTAATAGAATAGAAAGGTTGTTCTGTTTTCGGTTTTCTTTTAATTTTATCCTGTTATATTATTGGAATATGATAACTTTGTTTACGATGTTTCAATCACTACTTCTAATTATTTATATATTTTTGTATTTTCCGGAAAAACATTAGAACATCCATCATCAGGTAAGCTTAAATAGTTTAGCTGTTTGTTTCTTTCGAATGGAGCTCTAACCATAGGAGCGTACATGCGCAAATTCTTGTAATTTTACATGGATAGCTAACAGGAGACCAATCCTATTTGAAAGCGCAGCTCGAGTGTAATGGCACACTGTTTGCTGTCTACGTTTTGTACGTTGCGACACTATACATCTTAACGAACTGCGGATTTCAAAATCTAGATATTCTTCTGAGTTAGCAGTTCACACAGCATGAACCTCGCTACTCTGATTGTAGCAAATCTTTCTAGGCACAGCTGGCAGTGACAACTTTTATCGCCTGGCGCTTTTTAGGTTCTGTTTAGATATTTGCAACCGGTTCAAACAAACAACAATATTTATCAGCGTTTACAAAAAAGTTACGTCATTGTGTGAACAATACCTAGGGCTGATCTGATACTGGATGGTGCATCAACACGCCATTTGGGCTCATGACAGCACACAACGTGCAACCTCGCACCACTACAACTGGTGGACGTTTCGACTTCGACGATGGAGGTACGTACTGCGGAGGCTGGGAGGACGGGAAAGCCCATGGGCACGGTGTGTGCACGGGCCCCAAGGGACAGGGCGAGTATACTGGGTCGTGGCACTTCGGATTCGAAGTTTCTGGAGTGTATACTTGGCCCAGTGGCAGCATCTACGAAGGCCAGTGGCAAAACGGCAAACGCCACGGACTAGGTGTAGAGACTCGTAACCTTTGGGTGTACCGCGGGGAGTGGACCCAGGGAATGAAGGGCCGTTATGGTGTTCGGCAGTCCCTCAGCTCTGGTGCCAAATACGAAGGAACCTGGGCAAATGGCCTTCAAGATGGGTACGGTTCCGAATCGTATGCTGATGGAGGTAAGTTCTACGTTTCAGTTGTGTGTCTGAGCTACACTTCTTTATTTAATATTTAGTATGCTACAAAAGCATAATTGTACGTATATTTTATCGCTGTTTAATTGGTAGAATATTTAATGTACAATGCCCTTTCAGTATCAAAATTATTTCTATCTAAATTTGTCCCCTGATGGAACTGAGGTAAGTCTACGAAATTAACAACGCTATAATATGACGTACAGCTACCAGCAGTGGACACGGTAGAGAGTGTGACTTTAGAAAACAAACACTCTCCAAATTTGTAATGATTCCAAAGAAATATGTATACACATATATAACAGATTCCGAAACGTTTCGGCATTTATTTCTTGTATACACACACACACACATATATATATTTAACAATTTATGAAATAAAAAATTACAACAATAGCTGTCATATGGCAGGTTGGCGTTATATAATACTATCCACCAAGCATAAGGAAGATAAATAACAAAACCTGCATCCGAGATGCCATTTGAGCATAAACTATTTAACTAAGTGAGCATGTATTAGCGAATTATTAGTCATACAAGGCAGACACTAAGGCTATTACTGAGATTCAGTTACGTAAATTATTTCAAAACCAATTTTAATGACTATTCCAGACCGGTTTTGTTTTATCTCAATGAGCATATGAACGTGTTTTGTCTTGGTTTATTGCAAGCAAATATTCTTGTATTCTTCATAGGGTTGTTAAGAAAAGATAAAACTGTTTGTCTTATGGTACTAACAGTAGAGTGGTGCTATTCTGCATGCAAATGAAATCAGAATGCTTAACAATTTCAATGGAAGGGGGAAGGGAAAGTAGTTTATTTTGTAAAATTGGAATAAAATTATTGATTCAATAAAACGAAAAACACAACACAAATCTGATTAACACACGTTATGAGAAAACAGAACAACCCATAAAAATCAACTTATTACCGTCAATAAGTGTGTACTATATTACTTCACTTCATCTTAAAAATCATAAGTAAATGTATCTGCGGATGTTATATTGTAGACATGCTAGAGTATTTCAAATAGTGTTTAATGAAACGTCGGAATACGCTAAAATATCTTTAATATGCGTGACCGTGTAAAGCTAAAAATAAAAATAAAACAGAAAGCAATATAAGATTATCACGATTCGTTTAGCACAGTGTGTCATAAGATATTAAATTATACGTGTCACTAGTTAAAAATATCTGAAAACGTTATAGACGATGGAGTAGTTTGTAGAGAGTGGCCCGTCATGGCCAAGTGTGTTAAGGCGTGCGACTCCTAATCCAAGCGTTGCGGGTTCGAATCCCAGTCAATCCTACTATTCGTTTGTGAAAGAGTAGCCCAAGAGTTGGTGGTTGGTGGTGATGACTAGCTGCCTTCCGTCTAGTCTTACACTGCTAAGTTAGGGACGGCTACCACAGATAGCCCTCAAACTTTGTATAGAAACCGTTTTAAAGACTCACCACGTCGTTATAATCTATATCGCCAGTTCGGATGTATTGATAATAGCACTGGCGTAGTTTCTATTAGAAAAGGCCCACTCGTAAAGCTCTCATATCCAGAGCACATTGCTCCTAATTTATTATTAGTTTTTTTATAATACGTCCAACTTAGAAGTATGAAGGGTTTTCTGTGTCTGCTTTAACAGTTCAGTAAGATAGAAATATGTGGGGGTTTCGTTTTGCGACTTCACCAGAATAGAATGAATATCCATTTCACGCTCCATCTACTTGGGATATGTATTGAACAGGTGGTATGATTAGAAGTCGTATTTTGTATAATTTATGTCCCGTTTGCCTCGCGTCTAGACAAATATTATTCTTGATTATGTTATGTACTATGTTGTCTTGTGTTCGTGGATTCTTAACTTTTACAAGACACGGTTGCTTATGTGTTTTTACAAGAGGAGTACAACTTGTCGTGAGTCTCATTCTGGATGAAGGTCGTGCCTCCTACTAGTCCATACTCCTGTGTTTTCCAATGTCATTAAGTTTAAGGGACCTCATGGTCTCGGAAATTCCAAATCTTCGTATGAACATGTTTTAACGATTTTAGTGCAAGAAAAGTATGCGATGGAAAGAGCTAATACATACTTCTACCAAACGCAATAAATTTTTGAAGGCATAACACTACCTACGAAAGTATATATATCAAAATGTAGTACTGATACACTCCGTACCACTACTACCTCATATTCGTTGAAACTCTAAGGTTACTTCTTGGTTTGTATAAGCAAAATCATTTTGATATAACGCATCTCAACTCTCTATAGCAAAGGGAACCTAACAGAGATAAATTTATAAGGAAATCTGTGTTTGCTAAATGTTAGAGCAGTAAATCTGTTATCCAAACGTATGCAGTTTTAGTTATGCTTATATTTAACAGCCAGTATACATACATAGAAAGCAGATTTGCCGGGAAATCTCCTCATCAGTTTTACATACACAAATACAATATAAAATAAAAAACACATCTAGGTTAAAATAAACTGCAAATATACTTTATCCGTGTCTTAATTTCAGTACAAAGTGAACGTCCATGGAGTAAGTTAAGAACAGTTAATGTCAGTCCTCCATACTGAAGTCTCAAAATGCCACCTTGTACATTCTACCAGACACAAAACAGTGCTTGGGATCAACAAGGAATTCGCTAACACAGCATTTAAATAAGGTTGGAAACACAAAAGCTCCTTCATCCACGAAGAAAAAAAAAACACACTCAATCAATGTTACCTTAGGGCACAATAGAAGCTTTAACTGAGGGCTTGCTCAGTTTAAACTGAACTAATGACTCCCATCAAATGAGAGATTTGCTTTATTTTTAGCAAGGAACAGCGGGTGTACATTTTCATTGAACAGCAACAACAAAAGAAATATTGAGGACGAGTCACCTTAAAATACATCAAAAAATCTGATAGAGGGCGCTCAAGCTGAGAAGCGTTGAGGCCAGATTCGTAGTCGATGAAAGAATAGAAATATATGTTGTCGTAACATGTAGAATCGTCATACGTTTTATACAGAATGTCAAACACAATGCAGAATTCTTCAACAGTATTGTTATGCCTTCTAAAACATCTTTTTTGTTCTATATGGTAGAAATCCCTTAATCGCGCTTATATATCAAGTTAGTTTTGAGAGGAAAAAGAAATTATCTCATAAAAGCAATTAGAACATGTTTCTATCACAGTGCAAATACTTTACAACGTGTTAAACTTACATATATATTAGCTTTCCAGTGGCTCAACGAGAAAGCATAAGAACTTATAACAATAGCAATGAGATATTATACCCTCGGCGGGCACAATGCAGATACTTTAGTGTGTAAGTTTGCGCCTATCTTTTAATTGAAAACCTTTTCAAACAAAATTCTTATTAGGGCTTATCAAAAGGAAATAATTTCTTATTTTCTGAATTAGAAATATTGTGATCTCTTCACTTCTTGAAAAACTAGCATGTTATATTATATTTTCATATATTTGTATTTAATTTCTTGTAGCTAGTTATTCACTCTGTTTATTTTTTAAGTTCACCTGAAAACCGATTTTTTGTATGGATTTAAACTTTTATACGCAAATTTTGTCCTGTTTTATTTGTAAGAATTGTAAAATAAGAAACACTTCACATTTGCTTATTTTTAAGAAGTTATTCAACCACATGGATAGAAAAATTTTAAACTGGTAAAACTGGCTTCTCTATATACATAAGTTATACACTAATGCACTTTATAAATCATTTAATGTTTAAGGTTTAAAGTGAAATCTCAACCACATGGATAAAAAAAAATTTAAACTGGTAAAATTGGCTTCTCTATATACATAAGTTATACACTAATGCACTTTATAAATCATTTAATGTTTAAGGTTTAAAGTGAAATCTCAACCACATGGATAAAAAAAAATTTAAACTGGTAAAATTGGCTTCTCTATATACATAAGTTATACACTAATGCACTTTATATATTATTTAATGTTTAAGGTTTAAGGTGAAATCTCAATTAAGAAAAAGAATCTTATTGAAACAGTTTCAAATTTTAAAAGTTGTTTTCATTTTAATAACAGATTTTTCATAATTCAGATTAGCAGATTTTGAAAATAATATTCAATTTTTTTTCTATGACGAAATGATATTCTTTTACGAATGGAATAAAACGAACTCTTATTGAGATCATATTGTTATTTCGTTTACTACAATGAATATTTTTTATTATTATGTGTTTTATGTTTGGGTTCTGGAACGATCGATAAGACTCTTACGTCGCAATTGGCCTAGAGAAATGTATATCTAGTGTTGTCAACATTTTATACATAACAAAATGTGATCGAATTTCAGTGAAAGTTATCCACTTATGTGAATGTGCATATCGGTTTTTGTGAACAATTTGTACTGAGAGTGAAAAATGAATATTATTTTCAGATTCAGAGTACAAGAATTACCGTTTTTGCGCTAGCCATCCCTAATTTAGCAGTGTAGGACTAAATGGAAGGCAGCTAGTCATCACAACCCACCATCAATTCTTGAGCTACTCTTTTACCATTGAATAACGAGATTGACCGTAACATTATAAACACCCGCGGCTGAAAAGGCAATCATGTTAGGCCAAGATAAAGATAAAATAAAAATAATAAAATTATAGCAGATTTTGTTTAGTCTCTCATGACAAGTAGATAATATTTGTATCTTATTTGGACTTATATCTTCTTACAGTCTTCTTTATCTTTATCTGACAAATAGGACTGAACTTACAGAACTTACACATTTAAACATATTTATTTATTAAGCGAATAGGTACATCTGACTAAAATATTGATCAAATGTTTGTCCCACCATTCGAAATAATTTGTCTTGTATATATTGATTTATGTACGCATATGTGTGTTTTAATTTTGAAACGTAAAAATAACATTTTGGTCATCTATAAGAAAATGTTATCTGAAAAGGTCGCCAAAATGAATATTTCATATTTTTGAGAAATACAACACAGTTCAGGGATATCTTGGGCTAGAGATTATTGTTTTGTTTTTTTGTTGTTGGAAATTATATGAACAATTGTGTTTCATCTTTCTTTCGTAATACTAAAAAATTGTGTATATATGCTTATGTCAACCTACTACTGTCTGTGAGAAGCATTTTTTTAATCTAAGGAGCTTGATATAAATTTCATATTATCGAATATTTTCACTTTTTAATACATAGCATTATCTAACGAAAGATATGTTTTAAGATAATTTAAGTCTATGTGTGACCTACAGATTTCATCAGTTTTAAATCAGTAACGTTATTTGAAAGTGAACATATCATTTGGCGATTATTTACGGTAAAAATTATGGCCGACTTGTTCGCATTGTGACGGATTTAATATCGTTTATCTATTTTGATATGGATATTTATTTAGGTAAAATTTATATTTAAAAATGTACATAACTTATACTATTAAATCTGTATTGTGAAATTCCCACCTATTCAAAAACGTTGTTGAAGATTCTCGAATGTAAAAAATAAAATATTTGTGTACGGAAGCGTTAAGGTACCGTCTGCATTGTTGTGCAGGCTGAAATTTCTAGAAACTCTTCTCACGCCTGTAAATGTAACCAACGCCACGTGGCAAGAGAATATATATTATTGTTTTGTATCTCAAGACGAGTGGTATGGGTACTAAAACGTTTATTAAAATAAAGTAGAGAACAATGTTATGACCGAAGGAGGCAGATATTTTTTATTTCAAATGAGCCTCTTGTCATCAAAAATATTATTGGTTTGCTGTAGTTGATATACCATAAACGTCGGAATCTATAATTGTGATAAAACTTTAGATATTTGAGTAGGAACATTTATAAACTTCAA
Source organism: Tachypleus tridentatus (assembly GCF_004210375.1). Lineage (NCBI taxonomy): Eukaryota > Metazoa > Arthropoda > Merostomata > Xiphosura > Limulidae > Tachypleus > Tachypleus tridentatus. Next base: position 46,898,824 of record NC_134836.1, read on the forward strand.
ACATTACAAGAAATTTAACTTCAGCAGATTCACATCGAACATTGTACATTTGCTAAGAGATTATATAACTTCAGCGGTGAAAAACTCGACGTGTGATCAGCAAAGAGGAAAGATCGCAGAGCTAATTAGGTTCACGTTAGGTGAATTGTATCTTCAGCAACTTGAAACTAATTTACTCTTTATTAAGACATGAAGGAAATTTCAGACCAGAAAGAAGACTCGAAACTGTTTATAAGTTTGTAAAACTCTTGTACCTAGATCATAATTTGTAATAACCACAATTGTAAATTGTATTATTCTTTGTATGCTGAAATATGTTTGTATTAAAAATAAACTGTGTGTCAGTCTTACTGGCAAATATAAACTAGATACATATCGTCACTTATTTAACATCTAAAAGTTCACCCAGTTTTAGGCTATTTGAAATTGCAATATGTAACAATGTGTATTTACTAAAATCAATAATATATAGACATAATGGTACTTTTTACTCTCTTTAGGTTGTTTCAATGAAGTATTAGTTTGGTTAGTATATTTTATTTTTCTTGTGTAATAATTAATTTTAAGGCATGAAAGTAATTCACTGAAACTCATGCTCATTTTTAACTGGACATATGACATCAATATAAATATATTTATCCTGCTTTTCTTAAGTTTGTTGTATAGAATGTTTTATGCAAGGTGCAATAAATAATGGCTCTAAAAATATACAACTATTTAAATAATATATCATTGAAATATGGTGTAAGATTTCTCCACAAAACGTTATTTCATTGTCTATTAAAATGGAAATTGCCAGTATTGGCAGGTAAATAGTTATTTAATTACTTTTGTATTAGCTAACAATTTATTTAATTGTAATATGTTTTTATAATAAGTATTTAGTTTTTCGATTTTTCTTTTTGATTTTCAAAAAATAGGAAATAAAACTTCCATCTTTACTGGAGAAATGCAAAAATAGGGCTTGTTCTTTTCGCTCTCTCAAAACAACTTTAAATCTCCAGAGGGATACTATAACTTACAAGACTATACTTGTAACTGATAACTGTATCATTTAATAAGTGTTTCGCGCGATGGGGATGGCGCAATGAGGATTACAAGTCGCACGCCTTAACACGCTTGGCCATGCCATGGTTATACGAAAGAAATTCACAACGAAATTGTGTTGAATGCAAGCTCAACTGTTCAGCTCAGGTATATATTTAATGAAATTTACACATTACTAGTAAATGAGATATGTTTGTGTAGCTTATAGCCATTTTCATATAATAGTATTTGTGAATACTTTTTTGTACCTGTCGATAAATGTAATTGATTACTTTCTTTGCCGTGAAAAAGTGAAAAATATTTTCAAATTATTTGTTATTGCCATGCCAGGTAATAACTTGACATCCATTAACCATACGACATGGTTTCATCCAGTACATTTTTTGCATAAAACGTCAGTGCATGTAAATACAGAGAAAAGCCATAGAAGAATGTTTATTACATCGGAGATGACAAAAGAAAATGTCTTGAACAACGACAAAATTTGAGAGGAAATATTATAATGTACAATAAGGGTGGAAAAATCAATGGGTTAAATAACCACAATGTGTAAAACAATCTGCTGTGTATGAGATCATTGCTTGATATTGGGAACTTAGCATTACAGTATCGAAATACGTTGAGGTTGGTTGTAAGCGTTATAAGTGGTAGAATATGATAAACGCTCTTTTGTTATAGTAATAAAGAAAATATCTCTAAGTAAACTACCTATAACCATTTGTGAATAGAAAGCATTTGTGAGATCTCTTTCGTGTACTCTCCAAAAACATACATTTGAAGAGTTGGAATAATCAAATTAAAGGAATCTGAACAAACTACTCGGCACGTTTCGCTTGTTGTGAAACGCTTTGAAATTGGAATCTTATCAATAAGTCACAAGTTTTGCTAAGTAATGATTTTTTTACTATTGGTTGATTATCAGTTTAGAGGCGAACGGAAAACTAAATTTCTTAAGTGTGGTTGTACAGTTTCAATAAAAAGAAATTGTAATGAAGTTGATATAGTGTGGCTTTCGTTCTGCCGAATGGAAAAGTTTTAGGTAGCAAGAAAAATCTTTGTGGACTCTCCCACGAAAAGCGCGTACGACCAAGTTTTGATTGTTTGTTTGTTTTTGAATTTCGCACAAAGCTACTCAAGGACTATCTGTGCTAGCCGTCCCTAATTTAGCAGTGTAAGACTAGAGGGAAGGCAGCTAGTCATCACCGCCCACCGTCTACTCTTGGGCTACTCTTTTACCAACGAATAGTGGGATTGACCGTAACTTTATAACGCCCCCACGGCTGAAAGGGCGAGCATGTTTGGCGCGACGGAGATGCGAACCCGCGACCCTCAGATTACGAGTCGCACGCCGTAACACGCTTGGCCATGCCAGGCTCCAAGTTTTGAAGCAACAAGTGTTTGAAAATGTAGTTAATTGGAAATACGAATTTTAATGATCATGGTTTTTATATCTTTTGATTTATAAGATATTTTCATTAATATATAGTTATTTTTGTTCTCATCTAAATTAGCTGATTTTTTTCTCAAAAGATAATTTAATATTTTAAGACAATTCAAGACTATTTGGACGGTCAGTTGTAAAGGTTAAGCTATATATATTTCTTGCATTCTCTACTGATCAAACATTTGGAACTAGAACTTAAACAAAATAAAAAGGCATAATGGGAGAAGCATTTATTCGGATTAAGCTGTTTCTGTACTGTTCGAATATCACGTGAGCAAATAACTTAGGCAGAGCAGCATACATCTTGGATTAGTAAAATAGCACATTTAAATGTAATCCAATATTAACTCACGTTGTGAATTTGTTTCTCCCAAAGATTTGGAACTAGAAGAACCAATTTTAACCCGGCATGGCCAGGTTGGTTAAGGCGTTCGACTCGTAATCTGATGGTTGCGGGTTCGAATCCCTGTCGTACCAAACATGCTTGCCCTTTCAGCCGTGGGGGAGTTATAATTTATCGGCCAATCACACCATTATTCGTTGGTAAAAAAGTAACCCAAAAGTTGGCGATGGGTGGCGATGACTAGCTGTTTCCCTGCAGTCTAACACTGCTAAATTAGGAGCGGCTGGTGCAGATAGCCCTCGTGTAGCTTTGCACGAAATTTAAAACTATCCAAACCAAACCTATTGGATACAGTCACAATCTTCAATAACGTTATTACTAGATCATGTTGGTTACATAGGTATAGGTAATTAATTCTGATATTCACATCATACACTTTGAAACCGTTTGTGATCTTGGTATGCAGTGCAGACATATACTCGCTACAAAAAAATCGAAATCATATTGTAATATAGCATCATATTACAATTATACGTCTTTTCCAATATACTACCTCTTATTTTTTTTGCATTAATGTGGTGCAACATTGTAAAGGTCGATGATCTATTAATTTAGATGATGGTTCATTTCAGTACTCAACACTTCATCAGTATACATGCATTACTATTTTCGAAATGAAAACACAGTGAGGTTCTAAAAACTATAGCAAACACGTTGGCATGGTAACTGTTATACATATCGGTTTTATAATGATGTACCAACAGACTGAATAATGAACTTCTGTATTATTTTGAACAAAAGTACCATTTAACTTTTATTGTCAAACACAAAATGAAATTGCGTGCGAAGGTCGTATTTCATTTAGTATAGATTTAATTTAGCAAGAGAAAACAAAACGTCAAAATCATGTTCATCTTTCAAAATGCAAAAGTAGAAATAAATTTGACACATCCTAAAGTACTGAAAACAAGTAGTATAACACACGTTAAGCATTATTAAAAATAGTAACAAAATTCTGTGTGTTTTATATGTGTCAGACGTTATGTATTACGGACAAAAACAAAGGTCCCGCATGGTTAGGTGGTTAAGGCGCACGACTCGTTTTCCGAGGATCGCAGGTTCGAATACCCGTCATACCAAACATACGGCACGTATGTGGGCGTACGGGGAGTTATTATCTTACGATCAATCCTACTATTCATTGGTAAAAGAGTAGCCGAAGAATTAACGGTGAGTGATGATGACCAGCTGCCTTCCCTTTAGTCTTATACCACAAAATTAGGGATGGCTAGCGCAGATAGCCCTCGAGTAGCTTTGCGCGAAATTCAAAATAAACCAATACATTCTAAAAGAAAAATTAAATATTTATACTTGTATTTTTAAAACCAAAGAAAGCTATTTTACACATTTGTTCGAAGTTAAGCACAAAGCTACACAATGGGCTATCTCTGTTCTGCTCACCACGGATATCGAAACCCGGTTCTTAGCGTTGTAAGTCTGCTTACACATCGCTTTGCCACTTGGAAGCTCCACACATTTATAATGACAACCTACCGTTCAACTACAAAAATATGTTCAAAACAATCTACTTTGCATTTTTTAATAATATGAGTGCCTGAAACTATAAAGTAGAGATTTATTAAAATATTAAAATGGAGAAAAGTAAGCTTATTGCAGATTGTGGCTTTACGTTATGAAAATCGTTGAATTTGTTAACTCACATAAAATGTTTATCGGTCTGCTATGCACTTTCCACTGTCCAATAAGAAATTATGTTAGAGACGCATAAATATTCAGTTACTTCAATGTAATCTAGGCTGTTAGTGTTGCAAAATGCAGAAGGTGGAAATCGCGTCGTGATGTGAGAGAAACATGTAGGTTCAAGAAATCTTGATAGGAACGAATAAAAAAACCTTATATCCCGAACGCTTTCGAAAGGTGGAGGAAGCCCGACTTACTGACTTACATTGAAACGCTGGCTACATATAAATTATGTTAATGTTCAAAGTATGTGGCTTATGTTCAAAACTCTTCTAATGAAAGCGATCAACATTTTTTTCCTTCTGAGTCCCTTAAGATTGTTAGGTTAAGTTTGGTTTGCTTTGAATTTCGCACAATGCTACTCGAAAACTATCTGCGCTAGCTGTCCCTAATTCAGCAGTGTAAGACTAGAGGGAAGGCAGTGAGCCATCACCATCCACCGCCAACTCTTGGGCTACTCTTTTATCAACGAATAGTGGGATTGACCGTTACATTATAACGCCCCCACGGCTGAAAGATCGAGCATGTTTGGTGTGACGGGGTTTCGAACCCGCGACCCTCAGATTACGAGTCGAGTGCCTTAACCACCTGGCCATGCAGAACCAAGACCGTTAGAATACTTTTTATGATGACGTTAGATTCTCGAACAGAGTCATCTGGTGGCACACATCTATCGGAGTAGCCGTCCCTAATTTAGCAGCGAAAGACTAGAAGGAGAGCAAACAAGTCAACATCATCCACCGCCAATTTTTGAAATTGAAGTAAATATAGACAGGGAAACTCTACTTTTTCACCAGCTGATTGAACTTGAAAAACAAATTCAATATCATTATAATATGTTAAGATGGAGAACATGACTAAATACTCTTGGATATTTTTATGCTATGCTACTTTCTGCAGTCATTCATTGTTACAGAAAGCAGCATCATACCCGTATTTTACACACTGTATATTATAATATTAAATGACTGTCTCTAGTAATAGTATTTTATTATATGAGATAAAAAAAATAAAGAAATGTTATCCTGCACCATAACTCACGATTAAAATTTACGCAAAATTCTCTATTATTGCATCTGTTGTGCGGTTTTTAATCATCGTGGTTGCTAATGTCAATGTTACGTGTGTTCTAGGCTATTACATGGTAGGTGTCACTTCGTTTAACATCACACAAGGAGGCAATATAGGGTAAAAATAGAGGGATCTCATGTACCTCACCCTCCATACCCATCCCGAGTAGGTATTACAATACATGTAATACAGAAGGTATTACAGAAGAAGGTATTACCTGACGATGCATGTCAGGTGTGACGGCAATCGGTCTAGAAATTTGGCAGTTCTGAGTGTACACACATTAACACACAATTTGGTCAAGTGGTAATGGATGAGAAATACAACAATGATAAACTATGTGCTTTTCTAACTCGATAATTTCTTTTCCGGTGCGTTAAATTGATGAAATTATTTGATAAGTTCATGCAAAGTATAACTTATACACTAACGTTAGCGTGACCCTTTTCATTAGTTTAGATTTAGTTCGATTTATTTAAAAAGGGATACACAGGTATAGAACAAAGGCCAATTCACTTACATCGTTTCCCAAATGACTGAATAACAATCATACAAGAAAAATACTTATAGCACGGGAAACTTAGTTTGGTTTGGTTTGTTTTGAATTTTGCGCAAAGCTACACGAGAGCTATATTTGCTAGCCATCCCTAATATAGCAGCGTGAGACTAGAGTGAAGATAACTAGTCATCGCCACCAACCGCCAACTTTTGAGCTACTCTTTTACCAACAACTGGTGGGAATAACCGTCACGTTATAACGCCCCCATGGCTGAAAGGGCGAGCATGTTTGGTGTGACGGAGCTTCGAACCCGCGATCTTCGGATTAGGAGTCGATGCCTTATCTACATGGCCATGCGAGCCAACTTAGTTCGTATAACTTATCTAGTTTTATAGTTTTCGAATTCGACAATTTAAGGCTGATTTAGTAAATTTATCTGAGTTGTCCTTACTTATTTTCAAGCTATGCATTTCTTCTTGTTCAGTGTCACTTTATGTACATCAGAATTGGGTTATTCAAACTCAGACTTACTATAATTTATCTTATGTCACTGCGTATAATCATTCTGTGAAATATGCACAATTTATTTCCAATACGTTTAGCACCTTAAGTTGACTAATGTAACAATTATTACCAATGTCATGTAAACAATTAGCATCGATTTTTTTCTCTTTTCAGTAACTGATCATATACGAACCCTCAGTGGACACAGCAAATAGCCCGATGTGGGTGTGCAATAAGAAAAAAAAACACACACACACACTCATATACGAAAAGAAGCATAGATCACGAACAGTCTTATACAAAACATGGAACATGCACAATAACAACATATATGTTTCAAATTTTGATATACTTGCAATTGATTACACGATCCCATATAAGAAATTAATGGATAACAACGACCAAAGAAATTATATTTATAATATAATTACGTGTATTTATGTAAAATTGCTAATGAGAAATAAAACTTCTGTGTTCTGTGGTATATAAATTTTACTGACTTATACATTTTTGTTTTTCGAAATCGTATTAAGTATACAAAAGTTTAGTCTATACGAATTATATCGGTTTTGGAAAGAAAATTATATACATAATTCTAGCTACTGTGATGTGAGACAGATTTCTCTATGAATTAAACATTGGCTGAAATTTTTATATATAAACCCACTTAAGATTTTGTTGTCTTTTTTTTTCTAATTTACAAACTATTAGTAAATTTCTCCATATTTATTTTATATATTCCATCAATGACTACAAGACACTATTTTAATTGTTAAATATCACCATTAAAGGAACATAAACAACGAACACAATTATAATTTTAATCTCTCACCATCAACGGTTTTGAATTAATTGTTCAAATTGTAAATAGTGGGCATTTTTACCAATCTTATATCCTAGAGAAGATACGAGTTGTTATAAAAAGTATAACATACGAGTAAGTGTTGTTTCGCTTGTAAGGCTACAAAATGGAATAAACAGTGAAGGAAAATCAAATAGCACAATACATATATCTTTAGCTTTCCATACCTACACTTAACAAGCCCGGAATGGCCAGGTGGCTAAGGTACTCGACTCGTAATCTGAGTGTTGCGGGTTCGAATCCCCGTCACACCAAACACGCTCGCCCTTTCAGCCTTGGGGGCGTTATATGTGACGGTCAATCCCACTACTCATTGGTAAAAGAGTAGCTCAAGAGTTGGCTGTGGGTGGTGATGACTAGCTGCCTACCCTTACACTGCTACATTAGGGACAGCTAGCTCAGATAGCCCTCTAGTAGCTTTGCGCGAAATTCAAACCAAACCAAACCTACGCTTAACTGTTTGTTTCCAAAGTATTCGTTTTCCCCAAGGAAGATTTACTTATATCACAAAGGGCAATAAATTTTTAATAATCTGAATGATTAATTTTATAGTGATATTCTACGCGTATATACGTCATGGAATATGTCCTTGCACTTTATTTTCAGTTAAAATTTGCATAATATTATGTACAGATAGAATATGATTTCAGTGTGGTTTCATGTCTGTAAATATCTTTCATGTCATGTGTTATATGTATACATATGAACATACGACGTAAACGTTTACATGCATCTCATGTTCCACATTGCCCATTTCATGTTGGTTTTAAATCCTTGGTTAATTCAATGTTACTCACTACTGAAAATTCTTATACATATACCAAGAACAGACGAGATAACTCTTTTGCTATTTTTGTATTGTTAGTTCCTAAACTTGCCTCTTTGAGTAAGTTGTCTTCAGAAAACCACAGAAGTTAAATTACGAGGGCTGTTCAAAAAATACGCGGACTGTTTGAATTGCGCGGCTCCAGTTGGTTCCAGGGGAATCCGCTTGGTGTCGCTAGGTTTGCACAGATCAGCTGATTACGACGCCATTTCCCGATTGCAGATATCTTTATTTTTGTATTAGCTACGCGGTTTTAAGTGAAGTGCGATTTTTTTCGTTTGGCGGATTTCAGAATGAATGACCTGAAGGAGCAACGACTTGCTGTGAAATTTTGTGTTAAACTCGGAAAATCTGCGACTGAAACTTTTGCTATGCTTAACACGGCTTACGGTGATGTTGCTATGAATCGTACGGCATGTTTCAAGTGGCATGAATGTTTTAAGGATGGTTGACAGTCTATTGAAGATGATGAGCGTCCTGGACGTCCTTCCACGTCAACTGACGACCCACACGTCGACAAAATCAACACCCTGGTGCGAGCAAATCGACGTCTGACTGTCAGGGAGCTTGCTGAAGAGTGTGGGATATCAGTTGGATCTTGTTACGAGATTTTGACCGAAAAATTGAAGATAGACCGCGTTGCTGCGAAATTTGGCCCTCAGAACTCGTGAGTTTTTGGCCAAACACTCGATCACTGTTCTTCCCCACCCCCCTACTCACCTGACCTTGCTCCTTGCGATTTTTCTTGTTCCCCAAACTCAAAAGACCCTTGAAAGGAAGAAGATTTGAGACGATTCCCGAGATTAAGGCAAATGCGACGATGGAGCTGGAGGACATTACAAAAGAAGCGTACCAGGAAGCGTTTCAACAAGTAGAAACACCGTTGGGATACGTGTATGCGTTGGGGAGGAGAGTACTTTGAAGGAGTCCCAGACCTGTAACTTCTAAATAAAGTACATTTTGTTTTATGACGTCAGTCCGCGTATTTTTTGAACAGACCTCGTACAGATGGATCGAATATCACGCACAAAAAGCACTAAATGTTTATTTTTAACTTGTAGGTTAGTGTAGAGAAAGCTGATGAACACCAACCAAGTTTTAAGCTACTTTAATCAAATAGTGAGAGTTGATTGTCATTCTTATAACGCTTCAGGGACCCCCAACTTCAGATTGTGTTTGTTATAGTAACAGAAAACGAATCAAACCCCCATTCCACCACAGTAACGTGTTTTCGTAGCTGTTTTTAATACAACTTTCTTTAAGCCAAGTTAAATATATTTGTCAAGGCTTTTGACATTTCTAACTATTTAAAGGGGTATATTTTTTCTTTAATCTCTAGGTGTTAATAAATGTATTTATTCATGTATTTATGTATTTATTAATATTTATTTACACAAATGATCATTTATATGGAGTTTAGTAGATCATATTAGTTTATATATTTTATTTTAGACCTGAGAAATGCGAATGTAATTATTTTCAAACACCACCTATAAAATAAAATAAAAAAATAAAGTTACAATAATAACAAATTCGATTTCGAACATTATCAGCCATTTCGCGTTAATTTTTATTTTTTTTATTGGTTTTGTTTTAAATATGTTTCCAAATTGAATAAATAATTTAAAAGATCGTTCCTTAAACCTAAGGCGAACAAAGATGTTTTTGTTCGTATACACATACTGTGTTTTATCATGTTACAACTTATTTCCATAAGTGTGGGTTTGTATATTTTCTAATTACAAAGCCACATCGGGCTATATGCTGAGCTTACAGAGGGGAAACGAATCCCTAATTTTAGCATTATAAATCCTTAAACCTACCGCTGTACTAGCGGGGTTCCTTTCAATTAATAGAATAACGATTGTTTCACAATATCGAGTAAAATATTATTGTAATACCACGACAACTATTAGCACGCTACCTTTAATAAGTTTACGTGCTCAAATGGTTTATGTATGTGTGGTATTCCCAGAGTTCTCTTATTTCCCTGAGAACAGTCTGCAGACTTCGCAAAATCATATTTGTTTTCACCGAATGACATTTCACGGAACAGTCATTTCACTGCATTGTTTCTGGCTTTGAATGAGTCTCAGAAGAAAGAGATTAGAGACGTGTTTGCAGACATTCAGAATTCTCATTTTCAATAATCAAAATCAAGTTTAACACGTAAACACGTGTTTGCCTATTTGGTGCAAGAGAGAAAAAGTTATATTTGTGCTTCTTGACAGTCTACGAGAGCAGAGCTTAAACACACGTGCTAAACTTGAGAGCAAACAAAGAAATGCAGTGAACACTGTATCTGATCACTAAATGTGAGTGAACCAAATCAAATCTCTAAAGGTCGTAATCTCCTATTAAAAGCTCACACTGCTTTATAAATCAAGCATTATTTATCAAGATGTCAATCTCAACTTATATATGCATCTGTCTAATGTACAAAATAAACAAAACTTGATAAAGTATACCAGAATTTTTACTTCTATGTTAAGAAAAACATATGATGTACACTGAAATTTTTTTAAATATATATAGAAACTATGGAAATGTATAATCTCATAGCATATCACATATAAAAAAACTACTACTAATGAAATACGTACATAGAAAGCGCTAAAGGTAAGATTTACCAAAAATAATATATTCAACGTACATAGAGTTTTTAAAATTAAATTCACATATCATTCACCAAATGTTAATAACCATAACACAAGTTTTAATACAAGTTTAAATGCAAATCACAAAATTAACTTGTGATGCATTTACTATAATATACTATATTATATATATTATGTGGACCTATGTGTAAGTTAAGTTTGTATTTACAGAGGTACATAGAATCAATAATGTACTATGTGTGTATGTCAAAGCAGTATTGTTATGCAAGTTGAAATTTCTAGAAACTTGCCTCACGCTTATAAATTTACCCATCGCAATATGCTAAGAGACAGTATATATTCTTGGTTTGCAAGAGTTAGTATACTATAAACCTTGATAAATAAAACCTTGATTGATAAAAAAAATAAGTTAGACAAGAAGCTAAAAGTCAAACAAACTGAGTCTGAACAAACTCGTATCGAAGACGGAAAAGAAAGAGCTTGTATCAAAGCCGAAAGATCACATTGAAGCTGTAAAAGAAAATAAACCTTTCGAGGCCGAAAAACGCTCACATTGAAGCCAAAGAAAGAAATTAACCTGAAAGAAATGGAAATTAGACCCAATTCTGATCGAACAAGGTAAAATAAGCTTTGAACTCAACACATACATTAAATTACCATCATTGAATGAAAATGAAGTTGATAAATATTTCCAGCATTTCAAGAAAGTTGCTCGAACCATGGAATGGCTTACATATTATTATTTTTACAAAGTGTTTTAACTGGTAAAGCACAAGAAGACTATGCCACTCTGTCTATAAAATTACATGAATTATGATGAAGTTAAAGCAGCTATTCTCAAAGAATACAAGTTAATACAAGAGGCCTATCACCAAAATGTTGAAGTTATTGCAAGGAAGATAATCAAACTAACATGAAATTTGCCCACAAAAAAAGAGGTTTCTGTTGATCGAGAATGCAGTTAGAAAAACAAAGACAATTATGTCGTATTAAGAAGGCCCCCCGCTAGTAGAGCGGTATGTCTCCGGATTTACAACGCTAAAATCAGGGGTTTGATTCCCCTCGGTGGGCTGAGCAGATAGCCCTTTGTGGCTTTGCTATATGAAAAACACACACACACACACACGTATTAAAAAATTCAAGTGTTGTGCGCGTGACGTCCTTAAAACCTACTTGGATGAAAAGAAAGTTGAAATACTAGCGGAAGCAACTGCTTTTTCCAATTATTAAACTTATATACATAAAACCACTTTTCATAAAAAGAAATTTCTACAATTTCTTCTAAGAAATCCAACTTATATGGTTCGAAATCTTCTTACAAACTGGATAAATGTTTATCAAAGTCATTAAGGATTGTCTGCCATTTTTGTAAAAACTGGCCATGTTATGTTTTACTGTTTTTGTTGGGAAAAGAAAAAAGAAAAGGAGACAACTCTCAGTGCGTTTTTGTTCACATATGGACGTAGTTTTATCGAATTATTCGATGTTGTTGACTTGGCTACTGATAAAAAGGCTGATTCAGTTAGGGAGGAATTTAGACCTTTTGTGTATGTTGCATCTGTGTCTTTGACAAATAACACTGCTATTCCAATACCCATTTGTATTTTAAGTGATACTGTGGCGACTCAGTCATTATTGTTAGAAGGTATATTGCCTTTAGGTTCGGATTTTGTCACTGGTGAGTCTGTTATTGCTCAGGATACTGGAGGTGGCTTTTTTAATATTCCTCTTTACAACGTTTATGTAGCATCAGACCTTGTTTCGGGACTTGTTGTGGTTGGCCTAAGACCTACTCTGTAAATTCATGGTGTATCATTATTGTTTGGAAAAGATTTGGCTGGGGAAAAAGTTGTTGCCTAACTCAAAATGGCTAGCAAGCTGAATACTGTTTCATCAAAGGATGATGTCATTATTGAGAAAATCCTGATGCATTTCTTTTGTGCTCTGTAACTCAAGCACAGGCAAACAAATTAAGCCAAAAACAAATGATGAACACGTATTCAGAGGACGACATTATAGAGTTGTTTTAGACTATTTTTCTGGACTCAACAGGAATGCTGTGGAGGATTGTTCTAATGACGATTCGATTGTGTCTGACAAGGTTGGATGTGAGATACGTAGCTCAGCTGGTGAAATTCCGTCTGCTGAGAGTAAACTGGTCGCTGAGTAAGAAAAGTATCCACAGATCTCTTCTCTATTTAAAAATGTACTCTTAGAAAATGAGTTTGACAATGTTTCCAAATGGTTTCTTTTTAAAAATGTTGTGTTCTTGAGGAACACCAGATGTACCAGCTTCAGAAAAATGGGCTATAGTTTATTAGATCGAAAACATGTCATTGTGAACTATTGTAAGTTGCCCATTAACTCCTTATGGGAGGTCATAGAGGTAACAACAAGATATGTGACAAAATTATGAGACATCTTTTGGCTAAAAATTAGGTAGTAAGTTTCTCAGTTTTGGAAAACTTGCCACACCTGTCAACTAACCGGAAAACGTAATCAGAAAATTGCTATTGCTCCATTGAAACTATTTTCGCTTTCAAAGAACCCTTCAGTTATGTGAATCTTGATTGTTTTGTAAATTATCCCACTCCTACCAACAATAAAAGTTTGAAGATACTTTTGAAAATAGCTTATTTACAGGAAGTTTTGTAAACAAAATTGATATCACTGTACCATTAACAAATTTATTTGAGAAAAGTGAAAAGTTCAAGTGGTCTAAGGCATGTCAATTTGTTTTGAAAAGGTCAAATCTTTCTTGTGCAGTTACAAAGTATTTGTAGCACCTGACTTTGGTAAACTTTTTGCATTAGTTGTTGATGCCAGCGAGTTGAATGCTGGTGCTATTCTATTCCAGTCAAACGATGAAGGCATTGCTAGTTTAACTGTCACCCAAAGCAACTATTCTACTCTGGAAAAAAAAAACACGTGGCTTTAGTGTTAGCTTTAGAACATTTTAATGTGTATGTACCTGTGTCTCAACAACCTATTGTCATTTACATTGATCATGAACCTTGACGTTTTTGAACCAAATGAAGGACAAAAACAGAAGACTATTAAATTGGAGTTTATCATTACAAGAGTATGATTTAAAGATAATCATTGCCAAAAGGGTTGACAACATTAGTTCTAATGCACTTTCATGTGCTCTGTAATATTATGATCATACAGTTATTTGTATTGATTTGGTTATATACTGTCATAATTATTGAAGCTGTGTAATTCTTTGACAATATATTATTCTTCATATATTGTTCACAATCTATATATACATATGTAATATCTTAGTTTAAAATTAACACTCGACAATATTCAATTTTCTGAGGTGGAGATGTGACAGTTTTACTATTATATATTTATTTTAATACTGACATTTGTGTAAGTTATATTTGTATTTAGAAATGCATATACTTTATCTGTTAAATCTATTCTGTGAAATTCCCTCCTACTCAGAAACTTTGTAGAAGATTCTCCAGTGCAAAAATCAAAAATGTACTGTATGCATGTAAACGCTAGTATTTCGTCAGTATTGTTGTGTAAGCTGAACTTTCTAGAAACTCGCCCCATGCTTATAAAATTAACCATTGAAACGTGCCAAGAGATAGTATATATATTATTGGTTTGTTAAATTTGATATACTATAAATCTTAAAAGCTATAAATGTATTTAACACTTATTAATCGAGAAGTTCAGATATTTGATCAGAAACGTTTATAGATTTTGAATATTAAAAAAATGTTTAACTTCAGAAAATAAACATCGGATGTTAATATTTTTACGAAGACATTATATAACTTCAACTGTGAAAAACTCACGTGTGATCAGCGAAGAGTTAGCTAGTTCACTGTTAAGTGAATTGTACAAATATCAACTTGAATTTAATTCATTCATCGTGAACCTTGTATAGAACACCATGAAAGTTCTGGATCAGATAGAGGACTTAATATTGTTTGTTAATTTGCAAATATTTGGTACATAAATAATTATTTGCAAGAACTATTTGTAATAACTCTTACTATATATTGTATTATTGTTTGTATATTAAGATATATTTGTTTTAAGAAAGAAAACTGTGTGTATCAGTCTTGTTGGCAAATATCATAAATTAGATACATATCGACATTTATTAAACTTCTAAACCTAAATTAAAACTGAACTCAGTTTTATGTTATTTCAACTCGTAATATGTAGCAAACTAAAATTAACTTACAAAACATACGGTTAATTATTTTTAATAGTTCTCCAAATTCTTACAATTGTAACCATGTAACATGGTAAAAATGAGTTGTTGGATAATGTTAAATAAACTAAAGATTGATTTATTTTAAGCCTTGTAATATACCCCAAAGGGTTTCATTATCTGCAGTGAATAGGGCGCAGATAGCTTATTTTGTATATTTGCTCTAAGGAACCAACAACAACACAAATAATATGTTAACTGTTGAGTTCACTTGCCTGAGTTCTGGCTTTCTCCATTTAAACGCTAACACTCTTTTGAGTGAAGACTATTTTCGTTATTAGTCTTAATTAAGACTCAAAATACTTTGAATTGGCAACTCCAGGAATTTTTAAGTAAATAAAGCAAACTGTAGCTTTGCTACAATCAGTTGAATATTATGTTACTTTATATAAAGCTCATAAAACAAAAACATGGTTAATACAAAAGTCAAAACCTTCTGAAAAGTGTACCTAATAACATACTTGAGCATGATATTATTTTTGTTGTAAGAATGTTCCTGTAACCTCTGTTTGATAAGATGTTTCAAACTTACATGAAATGTTGAAAAACACCTTAAGTCAAAGGACTCTTATGTGATTATTTAAAACAGTTTCTTTCCAGCTAGCAGAACTTGTGGATTCGGTATCATTAAAATAAAGGTGTTTATTAAAACTGTTTATCTATTGTGCCATTTTACTGTATGACCCCCGAATATGTAGAATAAATCTCTTTTAGATGTCATTAATAAAATAATGGCTTACTGTAACGCACGTTTTTGAAAATCGTTATAATGCTTAAATGTAATTTGAATTTATTGCTTAATATCCCGTCATTCAATTCGAATTTTGAGAAGGTTGTGTTTGGTTTAATAACATGCGGTTATTAAAACACAGTTATCTTCAGTCGGAAATTTTGTCGAGTTAATTGCATTGATGACGCGTGACTACAAAGAATAGTATTAATAACTTTTGACATCAATGTATTTATTAGAATATATACGCTCAACTGTTACAAAGTAAGTTACAAATTCACACTGGTAAAGGAAAATCCCAGAATCCCATTTTATATATTACAATTGGAACATTTATATAGGTTTACAAACTGCCTAAGAAAAGGACGTTCATATCTGGTCGTTGTATTTATATGTAATAAGTGTTCGTCTACGGTATATGTGTGTATAGTAATTAGTTATGTGCAAATCTGGATTAAGGCATGGACTTATCGAGTTGAAACCCAGGTCCTCATACAATGGGCTATTTGTGTTCTGCTAACCACGGGTTTCGAAACGCTGTTTTTAGCAGCAGACATACGACTGGGCCAGTGGGGAACAACAGTATAAATATTAATAATTATTTCACTTTATTATTGACTCCAATTTTGCTACAACTTTTTTGAATTATGCTTGTGGTTGTTTAAGTTTTCCATTAATTTGGGTTATTCTGGTGAATATGAAAAAAAAACTTCACGCTGTGTACAAATGTGAAACGAATTCATAAGTAATTCATTGAGACTGGGTTTAGGTGTGGAAACAAAAAAACAACAAACAAACGAAACACTGCTTACTTAACATGTAAAAACTACTTGATAAAATATCATCACTGGAAAAGTCACCAGAATAGTAAATTTTGACAACTTTTAAATGAAAACGGTTCATATTTTTGAATACTTTTCGGAAAATAAATGACAAACAAAACAACTGTTAATCCCCTACAGTGTGATATACATACTATTAACAGCTGTATCTTTATCATAAAATATGCTAGTGGAATATAACTGCTCTTATCATAATATATGAATTTTGTTTAATTCTGTTTGGAGAAAAACGTATATTTCTATATTTTTCTCGAAAATTTAGAATTAGAAAGCAAAGTTTCACAAAATACGATCAAATTTAATCAACAGTAACTTAATTAATTAATTCATTCATTCATTTATAATTGCCCACACTATTGTTTACGTTACAGAAAACATAGATAAGACATCTGATAAACTATGTTTTTGTCAATGGTTATCAAGCAAGTTTCTTATTTTACAGTACTAGGTATATGGTTACTACGTATATTTTTGTATATTCTTTTTGAGTTAAATCAATTTTTCGTGAGTCCTGTCTCACTCTTATTTCTAGCTGTACGTTTCATAACTGATAGTTATGTTAGCGCATTTTTTTATTTTGTTGTAGTTGCTGTTGTTCGTACGTTCATCCGATTTAACGATAGTTTTGCTTCAGTGCACAGTTTTATAATAAACGCATTGTTTTGTCTGAAAGCGTATAACAGTCTTCGCTCATCTGTAATAACGATTATGTTTGTGAAACAACAGGCTTCCAGCAGTTTTTAATCTCTAAGTTCAGACTGTTTTCATTTTAATGGTCTTTGATGCAAATTTTGCAAACATGAATATTTAAATTTTCTACGTCAATATGAGGCAGTACTTTATATTACAGTAATTGTTACTCTGGCTGTAACTTCATTTTGTTGAAACATAACCATATTTTAGGTGTAATGGTATGCAGAAAGGAAATATATTATCATGGGTCAACAATATATATCTACAGGAGTCGCTTCTACGCAAAAGGTATGTTTGTTTGGTTTGTTATGGTTTGATAAGTATTTTATCTCTCCTTCCAGTGGCACAGCGATATGTCAACGGACTTACAACGCTGTAATCCAGGTTTCGATACTCGTGGTGGGCAAAGCACAACTAACTCGTTGTGCAGCTTTGTGCTTAACGTTAACCGATCTATTCTCCCATGAAACTTCACTGTTCTAATCTTTGAAACGTATTGGTGTAACTGTAATACAAACTGCATATCTGTTTTTGTGTGAAATGTAAAAACAAATTCTTTTGTGTATAGCCAAGAAAGGTCCGCCTTTCAAAAGCGCTCGGATTATGGTTTGTCATCACTTTGTTTTAAGAATTTTGAACATGCGTGTTGTTTTTTAACATCATGACTGTAAATCACATATTACAATAAAACTGGAACATATTTAGAAATTATAAGTTTTCCATGGTTAAACCGTTCTTTATTTCTCTTTTATTGTAAGCACGAAAAATTAAATCAGACTGTTTCATAACGGTTTGGCTATGAATTTATTAGACAGATTCATAATATTTTCTTTATTAAATTTTGAGTAAAGCTATGTGTTCGAGCCGTCTCTAATTTTGAAGAGATGAACTAGAGGGAATACGTCTTATAAGCACCCCCTCCCATGCTCAAATCTTGTCATACTAAATATTAAGCTTTACTCTTATAAAGCACCCACGGTCTCACAATTTTTAACCACGAGTTTTGTTTTGGTGGTAATAAGACACAAATCAATGAACCTCGGATCCACAGCTCGGTATACTAACCACTAGGCCACGCTCGTCTTCACCATGTTGCTAATAACTTCATCTGAAAACTAGAACTGTAATAAAACAATTTATCATTTATTAAACTTACTTCACCTGGTTCATGCACTTCTGTGTATGTTTAAAAAGAAAACTGAGAAAAACAGAACTAGCTCCGTGTGACTGGCATATATCTTCAAAATTCTCTGTAATGCGATTACAGGTTTTTGACATTAGCTCTTTTAGTAATATAAAAGAAATCTTTTAATGACGTTTGTTGATGTTTCGCTCAGCTCTACCTCTAGGCTGTCAAAAACAGCGAACTTATCGGCTTTCAGCCTCAGCTTATTATTCTAGAAGAATGAATATAGTGTTATAATCTTGACGTTTACTTGTTCTGACACACAATTTCTAAGTTAAAGTAGCTGATTTGTTGAGGAGATTGTAAACGTTTCGAAATCAAACTTTGTATGACATGAATTTAAAGCTCTGACGAGAACATGACCTTTGTTATTCTATATAATTAGCGTATTTCTTAGTGATTATTTACTGCTGAAAATCACAGTAGCGATAAAGTTTTGAGTACAGTCATTGGATATTAAAGGACAAAGTATATTTAAAACTTAATTTTTAGACAGAACGTCAGCAGTTTGTATTATCTCCTTTATTGTACTTGCTATCGTTTACCTTATTCGACATTTCGTTCAGCGGTTAAGGCACTCGACTCGGAATCTGAGGGTCGCGGATTCGAATCCCCTCGCACCAAACATGCTTGCCCTTTCAGCCGTGGGGGCGTTATACTGTGACGGTCAATCCCACTATTCGTTGGTAAAAGAGTAGCCCAAGAGTTGGCGGTGGGTGGTGATGACTATCTGCCTTCTTTTTAGTCTTACGCTACTTAGTTAGGGACAGCTAGCGCAGATAGTTCTTGAGTAGCTTTGCGCGAAATTAAAAAAAAAACGAACAAACATTTCGTTCAATAAAATATTGTAAAATGTCCTAACATGAATATATAATTTTATTATACATTTACCCCTTATATCTATCATCATTTTTACCTCATTTCCCTAAAAAAAAAAAGTCGAAATAAAATATTGTTCATTGTTATTAGTTTTTGATTCATGCGTTATCTGTTTATCTCAATAAGTGCACATCGTGAAACAGGTATAAGCACAATATTATTATCTGTTTTCACAATGAGGTAGATGTAATTGCTTACACTCGGATGTTGGATACGTCTCCTTGTGAGGTGGTACAGAGGAAGTTTTGTTACCACATGCCTATTCCTACCTTGTTTCCTCACTTTTGGTGCACACATCCCTACACTTTTATATAAAAAAAGTTCCACCTCTTTATGCACTCTGTACATAGAAGATCATATGATTTATATATTATTAATTTATTTATGATGACTTCCTGTACGTATGTAAATGATCAGTGTGGGTCTGCATCATAATATAATGGTACGTGCAAATAATAATGATATACATATGGGGGGCTGCGTTTTATTCACTTATGGTGTGTGCAAATATTGTGGGTGTGCGTGGGTGCTGTACCTGTGATGACGCACGTTATATAATGTGAAACGATATTTTGATGATGTAGTGTGAACTGTTGTTGTGTGCTTATATTAAGGGTTGATACGTTAGGTGATTAATTTAGTGAACTATTTCATCTAATTCAAGCAATAAACAAAATTTTATGAAGACAAAGCTACGTAGAAGTGCAGACTGGCATTTATGAAAGAAACAGGTTTACGCTGTACCCTAACATTTTTGTTTATATGTAAGTACACTGATAACTATTACAACATTCTACAGTAACATATAATTATTAGTCTGTGTTTATTCCATCATTAGCGCACTCAATTTGTTTGTTTTTTGGAATTTCGCACAAAGCTACTCGAGGGCTCTCTGTGCTAGCAGTCCCTAATTTAGCAGTGTAAGACTAGAGAGAAGGCAGCTAGTCATCACCACCCACCGTCAACTCTTGGGCCACTCTTGTACCAACGAAATTGACCGTCACATTATAACGCCCTCACGGCTGGGAGGGCGAGCATGTTTAGCGCGACGCGGGCGCGAACCTGCGACCCTCGGATTACGAGTCGCACGCCTTACGCGCTCGGCCATGCCAGGCCAGCGCACTCAGCGAAGTGGAAATGAGATATTGTAAACTAATGGGAATACAGGAACACCTTTCGTCCCTTTTATGTGTGTCGGTGAGACTTAATAATTGGTTCTATTACATACTAAGTATACGGAGTGATAGCAAACGGACTCATGTAGCTTAAAATGGCGTCCTGATATAAGTTAAGCAGTTTTACTTTTAGGTGATGTTTAGTATAGACATATGCGGTCCTAATGGTATTGTTCTATTTGGTGCACTTATAACTGTTTTAAATATGTTGTTACACGACTATAAACGGTCAAAAATATCAGTCAGTCAAAAAGACTAAGAAATTTGTGGTTTCATATTCTTTTTGAATCTGTTGTACTGACTTTCTCGAGTGAGGTTCCATACGATTTATTTATCACTTAAAGATGTCTTTCATATGCTTTTAAATATGTATTATTTGGTTGTTAAAAGGGTATATGAGTAAATAGTTTGTACTGCATGTGCTGTGTATACGCCCCATTCCTACTAAAGGTTCTACGATATGTGTGGTGCTAGAGATGATGTCCAACAGTTCAAAATCTGATTGTTTAAGTGGCATTTCAGTTACAGTATATATTTGACCTTATAAAATGAATAAATTGCAAATGATACTAAAAACTTTAGTAAACCTTTTATCATAGTATTAATCGAAGTTGTTGGATAGTGGTTGAAAATGACATGTGTGCAACATTTTGCACAGTTATACGGGTAAGAAATGAATTTTTAAGCTTTCCCCAATGTTTTCAAACTTATGATATGTCTGTCTGAAGTTACGTTTTAACCATGACCTCATTTGTCTTTATGGTGAGAATTCTGCATTCATACAATTAAGAAAACATCTATCCTTAAAAAGTACGAAACCATGAAATTAATTTTACTTATTGGGGAAAAATGTTTCATACGTAGATTTTTCCTAAAGCCTCTTTCCCCTCCTATACATATAACCTCTCCCAAAATAACAACCAGTTAATACTTCTCAAGAAAACCAAAACAAAATATGTGGATATTCCCTTATGTGGAATTGTTTATTGTCTTGTTGAATCCATTAAATTATTAAATAACACATCTAATACTTTAGGGCAGTGTGGAAGACATGGAAAGAGCTGTTTACCACAAGAAAACGTTTCACGTTATTAGTTATAATAATGTAAGTAACAAAAATTAGATATATAAAATATTTATCATTTTTTAGTTTAACTGGTACTATAGGTCTTGCAATTGGAAAAGTTCTTGAAACTTTTGTTTCTTTGTTTTTGAATTTCGTGCAAAGCTACACGAGGGCTATCTGCGCTAGCCGTTCCTAATTTAGCAGTGTAAGACTAGAGGGAAGGCAACTAGTCGTCACCGCCCACCGCCAACTTTTGGGCTACTCTTTTATCAATGAGTAGTGTGGCTAATCATAACATTATAACGCCCCCACGGCTGAAAGGCCAAGCATGTTTGGTGTGAGAGGGATTCGAACCTTGAAACTTTTCATTTCTTTTTTAGTTTAATTTTGAATTTCTACATTACCTTTATGTATAACTGAAATACATATATAATTATGCATGAATATTCATATCTCCCCATAGTTTACTATTTTCAGTTCAATCCGAACAATTATTTCCTGATACGTTTGTACTGTTTCTCTCGCTATAATCGTTGTTAGTAACACAGTAACACTGCGTTTATAATTTGTTATTGAAAATGTATCATTTTACTTTCTATTCACTGCTTCTCTCGAGACTGTTATTTACGTAGAATTAAATATTGAATGAGCAGTGTTATTTAATAGATTCTGTGTAGAAGTATTTCATGCAGATATTAATTACAAAATTCTTCCATTATCATATTTTACGAGATAATAAGCCTCGGAAATCATCTCGGGTGTTAAATATTAAAAATACTTCATGAACTCCTTAATGCATAAAATTGTAAGTGGTGCTAATGTAAGTAAATCAATAATATAACGAAATGAACATAAAACTGTAAACTCAGATACGTCGTGAGCGAGAAACAAGTGTATTTCACATTGAACTGAAGTTGTACCTTGTGTGATGAAATATTGTATATTTTCTGTTTAGAACAATCATTATAACATGTTTAATATTAGTTTCTGTTTTTAGTAAAAGGGTTCTTTTACAAAAGAACAATATAATAAATATATTAAATTAATTAATATATTAAATTTTAGAGAAAAATAATACATTTTTTGTTTCCCCAAGTGGGGTGAGAAAACAACTGCTAATATTTGTTGTTTTTTTTCTACTGTATACAGACCTAAACCTTTATGCGCAAATGAATAAAACGGCTAAATCAGAGAACGTTAGGGTTCAAGTCTACGCGTTCGTAGTTTCAAGCAACTGGCCCAAGGAAGAGCGTTCAATGAGCAACATATTCTATCACAGAGGCTTTGGCACCAAAACATGCTTGCTCTTTCAGCCATGAGGACGTTATAATGCGAAGGTCAATCCCACTATTCGTTGGTAAAGAGTAGCCTAAGAGTTAGCGGTGGGTGGTGAAGACTAGCTACCTTCCAGTGTTACACTGCTTAATTAGGGATGGCTAGCGCAAATAGCTCTCGCGTAGCTTTGCGAGAAGTTCCAAAGCTAACAAACAAATACTTTGGCCTATTTTCTTTTGAATCGATAAATGTGATTGGCTTTATAACATGCCACTGACTGAAAGTGCAAAACCTATTCAGTAATATCTCGAACACTGGATATGTGATTCGCAGTCCAATAAGTCAGCCATCAAACACGTATTGTCCATGTCAAAATAATAGAAAATGCATTGAAATAAGTGCAAATACACGTAGATACATTTGGTTATTTGACAGTGATAGCTCAAGGATAGGAGATCAACACGATGATCCAATTAGACTTTTTATACACGTTGTTACTGTTTTTGTACAAAGCTACACGTCAGGCTAGTTTTATCCTGTCTACCGTGAACTATCGAACACAGGATTTTAACATTAAAAGTCCGTAAACTGATCCACCGGAGAACCAGACTTGATATTCCTAGTTATTTTGTAGTGGTTAGAAAGTTAAAATATTAAACGCAAAGTTTACAGATAACTAAGATTTCTATAGTCTTGATCAATCATATATAATGTGAACATGCACATTCGTAGAACATTGCTTGAATACTCTCGAGGAAAACAATATTTTCACATTTTATTTTTAAACAGAAAATTCTTGACCGAAAATACATTCTCCATATTTAAAAGAAGATTGTTTGTTTTGAATTTCGCGCAAAGCTACACGAGGGTTATCTGTGCTAGCCGTCCCTAATTTAGCTGTGTAAGACTAGAGGGAAGGCAGCTAGTCATCACCACCCACCGGCAACTCTTGGGCTACTGTTTTACCAACGAATAGCGGGATTGACTGTACATTATAACGCTCCCATGGCTGAAAGGGCGAGCATGTTTGGTGTGATGAGGATTTGAACCCGCGACCCTCAAATTACGAGTCGAACGCCTTAACTACCTAGCCATCCAGGGCCTGAAAGAATAATAATAAAATATAAACATAATAGGAACAGCAAAGATGTTAAAATATATTTTGTTTCCGTATTATTAAATTGCCACTACAAACATTAATTAAAATTATTGTTTGAGAATAAAGAGGTAATAAAAGAACACAATAAATGTATTTTTTGGGATTCGTTGTTAACTTATTAATTAAAAAGATGTGCAATAGACAGTGAAAATGTGAAACGAAAGTTGTATAAATATTAAAATAACTATTTAACGTTTAATAAGTCTGTCTACAGAGAATTTCCTTGTATACAAGTTCACTAACACTTTCAGTCTCAAACTAACCAAAACACTTTTTTCTGAAGAAAAACATATCTATACTAAATGAAAATTATATGCATATAAATGCATCTACATAATTGCAACAAATATATTTACTTGGATTAATCTTTGCTCTTATTAAATATTTTGGTATTTCTGCAATTAATACGTTTCCAGTTATTTCATCCGGTTTAAAGCGTCTAGTGTTAATATTAAATAAAATAAATCAAATTTTCAATAAGATCACGCTAGAATAGGCATGCAAATTTGCAAATGTTTTTTTTTTTTCTTTATTCTAAACATTATATACACCAGGAACTAGATGCAATCATTAATCCACTAGTTTTGGGGTCAAGTGAGGTTATTCAGGACATTTCAAAATTTGTCAACGCCCCCAGTATTTGTTTAACAACAATGATGATGAAATTGGTGAAAATATTATTTTACTTAGTGGCATGAAGTTGAAGAGACGAGACTGAGTTCAATAAACTGTAATTAAATAATAGACACTTAAAATATCTACATTTTAATCGAAAGGATAACTTATTATTTACCTTGTTATTCAATGTTGTGATAAAATATGTTATGAAATAAACGTGTATTAAAGTAAGCATTTATATGTATCAAGCATACGGCACTGATAAAATCTTTAATTTGGTGTTATACTTTCTAAAGGCTATAATTACAATAAGCTAAACATATATACTGTATAAGTTGCACAGTATTAAAAATCTGTTGATAAAAATATTAAGGGTTTTACATTTTGTTGGGTTCAATAAGTGTTACAATAAGAATAATGATTTGAGAAGGGGAAAAATATTGTTTGTTTGTTTGTTTTGGAATTTCGCACAAAGCTACTCGAGGGCTATCTGTGCTAGCCGTCCATAATTTAGCAGTGTAAGACTAGACGGAAGGCAGCTAGTCATCACCACCCACCGCCAACTCTTGGGCTACTCTTTTACCAAAGATAGTGGGATTGACCGTCACATACAAAGCTCCACGGCTGAAAGGGTGAGCATGTGTGGTGTGACGAGGATTCGAACCCGCGACCCTCAGATTAGGAGACGAGTGCCTTAACCACCTGGCAGAATTTTATAACTTTAGAAATCAGAGCTTTAAATACATTATTTCGTTGTGTAAAAAATAGGCATTTATTTTATTTTTGGATAAAAGATTATTTCATACTTACGGATACAAATAATAAATAAATTCTATCTAAGTAAATATGCAAAAATTATGTAACTATTGATTTAATAGAAATATGTAGAAACTCTACTGTATGTTTTCATAAGTCGTATAAACATTTATATATCAAAAAGCTGGTTTGATGTCTCGCTCAAAGGCGTTTTCAAGATTTTCAAATAAAATCATTCTATCTATTTGTGTAAGTATAGGATTGGCGTGGCCAGGTGGTTCGGATGCTCGACTAATCTGAAGATCCTAGGTTTAAATCCCTGTCCAAACATTCTTGCCCTTTTACCCGTGGGGACGTTATAACGTGCCAGTCAATCCCATTATTCGCTAGTAAAAGAGTAGTTCAGGAATTGGCTATGGGTGGTGACGACTGGCTGCCTTCCCGCTAGTCTTAAACTGCTAAATTAAGGACAGCTAGCACAGATAGCCCTTATGTAGCTTTGCACAAATTCAGAAACAAATATAAAAGCATGCCCTATCAGTGGTGTAAAAGAAATTATATAAATTTATAAGAAACATACCCACCTGTCTTTTATCCCTTTATTCTCGTCCCCAGAGCTCATTTCTCATAGCTCAGCTCAAAACAAGTGTCACATGATGTCACTGCTTCTACGTTTTCATATCTGAATGTAATACACATTTTTCAATTGGATGTAATAATATTCGAGAAAATATGTGTAACATTAGAAATATCTTATCTAAATATTACTGTCTCGTATGGATTGATTGTTTTCTCATGGAGGTGTAGTTAAACAATAACGATAATCTGAGTAATATTGAACAAAATATGATGTGATGAACTGAAAGCTAAAGTAAATGCAAATCCAACTTCTTTAATTTTTACAGTAAATGATATAAATGCTATAAATTATTCTATTTTATTGTTTTTACGAAATATCATAAACAATAGAATTTTACCTTTTTTCCACTCTGATGTTTTTGAATGTACAATATACCTTAACAATTGGGTTTAAATAATGGTCGCTTTCTTGAAGCTAGCTATTCAATCCTGGAACTAAATGCTATCTTATTAATTTCACGCCATAACAACTTGGGTTCGAATCCCTGTCACACCAAACATGCTCGCCCTTTCAGCCGTAGAGCGTTATAATGTGATGGTCAATCCCATTATTCGTTGGTAAAAGAGTAGCTCAAGAGTTGGCGGTGGGTGGTAATGACTAGCTGCCTT
Organism: Tachypleus tridentatus; assembly: GCF_004210375.1. Lineage (NCBI taxonomy): Eukaryota > Metazoa > Arthropoda > Merostomata > Xiphosura > Limulidae > Tachypleus > Tachypleus tridentatus. The sequence goes on from NC_134836.1 coordinate 46,925,666, forward strand.
CCCTCTGGTCTTACACTGCTAAAGTAGGGACGGCTAGAGCAGATAGCTCTCGGGTAGCTTTGCGCGAAATTCAAAACAAACCAAAACAAAACACTATAACAATTCCACGATTGTTAGTATACAAACAATTCGTCTCAAAAAAGGCACTCCAAAATTATTTGACCACCTATTAGCTATATTTAATTTATCTCTATACTTTGGATACATCCCAGTTTCTTAGAAGCAAGCTAATATATTAATGTTCCACAAAGTAGAAAAACCAGCTAATAAGCCAAATAGTTATTGACCGATCAGCCTGACCAGCTGTGTAGGCAAAATTCTTGAAAGAGTAATAAGTAATAGACTCTCCATATTTTTGGAGATTACTTCAAAATTACCAGAGGAAAAAAACGGATTTATAAAACAACAGATCATTCAATTAGATTAACTGAAACAATAATAAACAACTTTAATAAAAAAGAATGCACTGTCGTCTGCTTCCTTGATATCGAGAAAACATTCGACACTGTATGACACAATGGTCTTCGGTTCTGTATGTATGAAATGGGACTACCGCGAGAAATTATTCGCTGGTTATCCACCTTTTGGAAAATAGAAAATGTAGAATAAACGTAGAGGGAACTTTCTCGGAGTTCTTCACTCCAGAAGTTGGCGTCCCTCAAGGGGGGTGGTGGTGGTTATTCCTATTCTCTTCATCATGTATGTAAATAATATGCCACTTAAAGACCCAAATCATGGATACACGTCACAGTTCGCTGATGATGTAGCAATTTGGAAAAGTGCCCTTACACCAGAAATAGCAGCCACTAACTTACAACCTCAACTAAACAGATTAAGTGAATACTGCCAAAAAAACATATAATTAAAATAAATACAGCGAAGACACAATTAGTGATATTTTCAAAATTTACGAAACATCAAAAAGTCCAACCCCAGATCTACATGAACGGAAAGCTTCTCCAAACTGCTACATCTGTAAAATTTTTAGGGTTAACATATGATTCGAAATTTACATGGATAAAACATGTAAATAACATAAAAACTAAAATTTGGCGAAGAATAAACTATGTTAGGAGTCTAACTGGTAAACATTATGGAACAACACCTGAAAACATCATTAAAATATACAAAACATATATTAGAACAGTAATAGACTATGCAGCTTCTGCATAGATTAACATAAGTGAAAAACAATTGCAAACCAAACTCCAAACATTACAGAATACATTAATTACAACAACACGTAGAGTACCTAAAACCACTTCCTCAAAGTTCATGCACAAATACTCAAATACACAAACAATACCAGATAGACTTCTACATAGTACAATAAAATTCTTTGATAAAAATAGGAGAAAAAATGAGCTGTTATGCAAACTAGACAGATATTGTAAATATGATGAAAAGAGACCTAAACACCTCTCCCCGTTAAACTTGTACATTAGATCATTAAGATAAAATCAAGTTAAAATAATAATAATACTTAAAAAAAATAAAAAATATATAATAATAAAAAGCTAATGCTAAAATAAAACAGGTTACTTACGTTCTAGACTTATTTAAAAAAAATGAAAGCACAATATACATGGACATTGCCCTGAAAAGAGCCTGAGTTAGAGTTATGCTTATCACTCTGGCCCTCTGTATTTACTTTAAATATATTAATAAGTCCACTCAAAATAATTAAAGGAAGAAGGAAGATGTCTGGTGTACCTGACCCTCCTGGGTATACAAATATATATACCCAAATACCTAGAGAGAGAGAGAGAATTCCACGATTATTTTAACAGAGCTAACACTAGGGTATTATATAATCTTAATACATTGGTGTATGATTATTCTGATGCTGTAGTTATGGATCACTATATGAACAATGTTTATCTTCACCGGCTGGTGTTTTCATTATAAAGAAAACTTCTTGAATGATTTATATATCTTACCTGCCATGACGCTAATAATAACAAGTTAAGTCAAAAAGTATTCATACATGTCTTAGATGATGAAAAAAAATCTTTATGTAAAGAGTTGGTTTGTTTCAAAAATTTTGGCTATATAAGGCTAACTATAATATTTGTCTTATGAAGAATGCAACCATATCAACAGCACACACCAGCGCCTCTTTGGCTTTTCTAATCGAAAGCTGGGATGTGACTATCATTTATAACGCACCCGCTGTCTGAACTTCGGCAAAAAGACGAGAACTATGGACTCTCGGATCCAGAGTCCAGTACGGAAACCACTAGCCTTTGTTCAATCTGTAATTTAGTGCTGTAGAAGTTGTAAATGGTGTCAAAGAACGAA